>NC_048304.1:123035412-123122811 GCF_013100865.1 Trachemys scripta elegans | reverse complement strand
CTAAGACATTGTGGAATGTTAAATGGATCCCTGATGCATGAGAGCAGAGTGCAGGTGACGCCGCCAAAACTTTAAATTAAATGCAGTTTAACATATAGTTGCAGAAGTAAAGGAATTTTTCACATTGATCTCCACACACACACACACACACACACACACTTTGGAGAGATGATTCCAGACTTTCCTGTGATACAGACAGTGTTTATCTGGCCCCTGGGAGGAATGTGGTAATCTTGTAACCATCGCTACCACACCCCATCACATATATTTATTATAAATGTCTTGTACCCAGACTAAGACAACAAAGAAATGGAGGATGCTAAACTCTAACTAAGTAATATTTTGATCTCTAGATCTAATATAAGACAAATTTATCATTGGCCTGTGTTGCTGAAAATTCAAAGATTTTCAGGACCTGACGAGCAATCATGTTCTGTGCAACTCAACAGCAGGCCCTATGAGACTCTAAGTGCGGTTTGATTATTTTCAAAAAAGTCCATCCATCACAACTATGACCAAGACCCTAAAAAAGAGTTTGAAAATGGAAAGTAGAAGGAGAATAGATGATCCTTAACCCTGTTAAGTACATGGAGAAACGACTCACTGCCTGTAGAAAAGGGGTGGGAATGTTTTTGCCCTTCAACCAACTTCCATCAATTTTGAATAAAAGCAAAGAGTGACTAATTGAGCAACACTTATTCAGCACCAGAACTGTGCACAGGACTTTCTAGACTAATGAAAGATACTCTGTCCTGCAGAATTTAGTCTAAATTTAGAATAAGCATGATGAGAGAGAACATCGGAAGGGGGAAAGGAGGCTAAAGGGCAGTGTAAGATTGTGCAGTTGGGTGACTGGATGGCACCTTGATGTCTCTGGTTTTTATACACTGTTTGTAGTTTTAAAGTTAAATTTAACTTGAACTTTCTCCATTCCTCTCATGTCTTTGTGAAACATGCCCATGGTGAATGAAGGATATGAGCGCAGGAGACTAGTAAAGATTAGGCAGTGGTGACACTGAGGGGCATGCAGGTGTGGGGGTGTAACAGGGCATATCAGACCCACACTGGTGCAGCAGGGGTTAACCCTTCTCTCTTGGCCAAGGAGGCCACGCCCCCTCGGCGCTGCTGGGCCTGCTCCAGCTGGAGACTGGATATAAAAGGCAGCAGAGCAGTTCAGTCTGGGCTGACCACTGGTGAGGAAGGAGGTGCGCTGCTGACTCCTTGGGGAGGAACATCTGCACTCCAGGACGCGGAGGCCAGCCAGCCAGAAGCAGACCCTGACTACCGGCTCGGGACACCGCAGAGAGGTGAGACTGTGGAGACCCAGAGGTGGCAAACTGCAAAGAATCGGGTAAAAAGCAACCCAGGGAAACTGTGAGGAAGTGGTTGTAGAACCGGAGACAGGCTCTGCGAGTTTCGGTAGGATTCCCTGCAAGCTGGTGGTGCACAATCCCGCCACCGACAGGGCCATGGGTTGGGACCCGGTGGAGAGCGTGGGTCCGGGTCTCCCTATTCTGGTCGCTGCCCACCCCGGGGTGGTGGCCCAGCTCCCCTACACTATTGACTCTGGCCACTGGGCCGCACTGCTCTGAGCGCAAGGGCCAGGCTACGAACTAAGGCCAGAGGGCCATGCAGCCTGAGACTGGGGGCAGCCCTACAGCCTCAACTCTGGGCTATAATGCACCTCTCCCCCACCCCCAGAGAGTGACGGGGTGTATCAGCCCCGCAACGGGGCGGTCGTTGAGGAACAGTAAAATGCAGAATGTGACATTCCTGTTTTGTATCTGATAAGCAGTAGCTTTGACCATAAAAGTTATTATAGTGAGAAATGTTCAGGTAGCGGACAAACATTTGACTTGCTTCAAAGCACCAGCTTCTTAAAAGAACTACGTTATAAACTATCCCAGCAGCTTTTCCAAGATCTAACTGCCAACTACACTTGTGTAAAGGGAACTTTTCAGTCTCCTTGAAATAGTATCACCTGATGACAAGCGGTACTACAAGGCTGGCATTATTAAATTGACTTGGCAGGAGGGAGTTACTGATTTGAATGCAATTGACAGCTCAACTAATTGCAATGAGAGATTTTGTATATCCTTAGTGCCTAGCTGCTAATCATGTTGCAGCTCTCAATCTAAAACTCCAAAGAGGAGGTGGCTGAGAAAAGATTGGGAGGAAGGGCAGGGTAGAAATCTATTTCCCGGGATTGAAACTTTCTCTGTGTAAAGCACCACACTTCTTTGTTCTAAAGCTTTTTGTTAGATTAGACTGACAAGTTTTCTATTCACTTGTTTTGCACCAGCTGAGTTTCCTCTCCTTTTGTACTTACTTTATGTGAATATTCTAGTGAAAAAGGTTTACTAGCCGGAGTGTTTGTGGAAATGGCAGTTTTTTTTAAGCAGATCCAGAAGAATGGGTGTGGAAAAGCAAACTTGAAATAACACTACCTGTTTCCTATTTAGAACTGGCACCTGTTAAATGTTGAATATGTTCAACAGACTGTTGACAAAATATCGCCAAGCCACAGTTGTGACTTTGAATTGTTTCTGCTGGCATTAATATTGCCTGTAAAATTGTGGCTAATTTCAAATAACATATATTGGAGAAAAATCACCAACTTTCTTCAAGGACAATTAATGACCAAGGGCAAAAAACAAAGGTGTGGAACAATTCACTGTGAATTATGTTCCCAGCTCTAGTTGTGGAGCTGTTGCATGGTGTCAATATGACAGACCAAACCCCTGAATTATGACCACTGTTCCAAAAAGGGGGTTCAATTGCTTAATGTGGGCTGTAAAACCAAGTTTGGTACAGATAATTTAAAGCTGCTGATATAGAGAAAGGTGGGGTAGATCTGGCATTACTGTCTTAGACATTGCAAAACATCAACACTGAGCTGGTCAAAAAAGGGAATTCCCATCCCACAGGAAATAGAGATTTCAAACATTTTTGTTTTGTCCCAATTGGGATGAAAAGTAGAACTATCTGAATTTTTTGTGAAATGAAATATTTTGTTTCTACCGTATTGAAATGTTTCTAACTTGTCAATATTGATAATACAAAAATTGAAACATTCAAATTATTATGAAATCAAAATGGTTTGATTTTTATATTATATTATAAAGTTGAATGAAATGTTTTGACCTTATTGAAATAAAATGTTTTGATGATTTCCCATCAAAAATTTTGGACTTGATAGAAAGTGTTCTGATTTCATAGAATCGATGTTTTCTGTCAGAATAAACATTGCACCAAACACTTTCAACCAGCTCTAGTCAATACAAATACCTAATAGAAATTGAGCACATTCCAGCCTGGTATAAAAATTATTCTGTTAAATGGTTTCTCAGGAATTTCCAAGATCCCCAAATCACTAACATTAAATGTTGGTTTCCAGTTTTAAACAAATGTTTTCTTTCCAGTCCCCATTCATTATTCAAATCCACCTGCCAGTGCAAAGTATTTTGGGTCTTCACCACAACTTTCCATTTAACAAACTCCCAGCACCCTTCCTGTGCTTTGTTCTAAGTGCGCAGCTTTGATACATCCTTAAAGAGACTTTTCTAACGTTTTCTGGTTACTTAGTTTTATTTTATTTTTTTAAAGTTAAATAAATTTCTTTTGTAAATTAGCTGTTTTTGATGTGTCAGTGGATTGTATAATGTGCTTAAAACATATAGTGCTGGCAGAGAACAGAGCATTTGGAACACTCCTCCATCCCCATCCTCCTTTATTTGTACCCAAGGTAAATCTCCGGTGTGTTGCATGTACAATTTGAATTACTGAGAGCAAAAGCCGTCTTGCTTTAAAGCTTGGTCTGTTTTGAGTCCCATCCCCCTGCCCTCCTTCCCGTCTGTGTCTCAGAGCTCATTGAGCCCCCATCCCACACAATTGGCACACCTCACGCGGTCGCGCCAACCAATGATGCTTTCCTCCATTTAAATCCTCCCAACCCCCCAAAAAAAAGAAGCCTCCAGAAAATCTCCTGGGGCATGAACATTCCAACTGGCTTCTTCCCAACTGACAGGACAATCTTTAAGTAAAATATTCTTACTGCAAGTGCAGACCAAATTCCTCACCTGCTATATACAATTATTTCCTCTGGCCACAACGGGGCTCCTGTTAGCTTCCTGTAGGGAGAGAGTTAAAGTGGAAGGTGAAAGAAGAAACGGCAATCCCACCATGATTCTAGCTTTCAGTGCTAGTATGACTGTCCTGTGATTGATGGCTTCCTCTCTAGTGGTGGTAGTCAAGGAGGCGTTTGCTTTGTGGTAACTAATGGCTTTTCCCTACTTTTATTATAAACCCCGCCATCTATCGTTTAGGTTCCAGCCCCAAATAAATATTTCTTACATTTTGCCTTGTTAGGAAGCATGTGTAAACAAAACTGCAAGATGCAAGAAAGAACCCCTTAGGGTATGTTGTAGTCAGCAGTTGCAAAAAAATTTGAAACCACCCAAATAGGAAAAAGTATATCTAAATAATGCTAATCTGCATAGCCTGTCAATGGTTAAGAAGGAGCCATGACAGAGCATGTTAGAGGGGCTAGATATCATGCCAATGGGTGCAATATAATGACTATTTCAACCATATGGAAGTTTCCAGAAAATCTACAAGGACATGGCAACCCCTGCCTAAGAGGTATCAATGATTTACCAAACAACTCACTTATTTCTGAAAATTTGCCTGCTGTAGCTAATAACACCTATGAAAATCTTTCTCTTGCAGTATTATTCTATGCATTTGCCAGCACTTCCTATAGCTGGTGTCTGGTATAGTAAGTCAGTCACACACTAGTATGGAGAGAAACATGTAAAGAATAGGAAGTGGTGGCTGCAAAATCACAAAAATTGGTGGAGGGAGGGAGTCTAGTGAGAGCCAGCTTGAGAAAACGTTCTTAGAGATGTAGTTGAGTACAAACCAAAGATCGTAAAAATGACTTTGAGATGATGAATTGCTGCATCTTTACGTTGATTCCTGTAGTATGGGAACAATGGAAGTGCACTGTAGCAGAAAGATGCTGTTCGGTCCAAAGGAGCGGGTATCAGGTCAGTTCCCTTACTCTTCTACTTGGTCCTGCCTCAGTGTGGGAGGCTGGAGTAGATGACCTTTCCAAGGTCCCTTCCTGAAGGTTTCTGATTCTGTGAGGCAGACCCCTCAAGCATGCAACACTTCACATTTGGGCAGGAAAGGTATTTCTCCCACTGCACCTCATGTGTTTCCCATTTACCTGGTGTAGTGCCCGTGACCTGTGCCCGTGACCTATTCCCACTTGGGTTTGCGTGAGTATGCGCACTTCATGAAGCTGACGTATGTATCACATTTTTGGCATGCCTTTGGAGAGGGGAGAGAAGGCTTATGAAGTGTTGGAGTGTCTCATCAGTGGTATTATAGGCCATTTGAAGGGGGGCAAACAATGCAGGGGACTTTTTCCTTTAACTTCTTATTTCCATGCTTTTAAGGTTTTGGGTGGTAGGGAGCGTTCTGATGCAACCATGACTGTGCCAAAACTTAGTTTGTTGAATCTAATTTAACTTTTGATTGGAGAATCAAGCTTTGGGGTTTCTAGGTGTGGTGTAGGGCTTTTTGTTTGTTTTGTTTTTTTAAATCTTGTCCATCTTAAACTCACACAAATAAAGACTTTCATTGTTCTTGCACTTTTTCATAACGTGGTAAGTTTGAAGGGACCCAGGGGAGAAGGTTGGTAGCATCAGCTGTTACCTCCACACAAGAAGTGAACTTAGATGGTGTATCTGGCCCTCTTTTGTTCCTATAATTTCTTGGCTCATGCTGTTGAAATTTCTCTAATTCAAACTTGCCTAGGTATAGCGATGGTTTCTGTACAAGAGCTCATCTCGCATGGGCTACAATTACAGTGCAGTGAATTAAGAGCTGAGTTTCAAGGCTAAACTCTGAATTTCCTGGCTCTTGTGGGTTTAAATTGGGGATCTTGTTATTTGCACATTAGGTTTTTTGTGGTTTAATTGAGCAGTCAATGTGAATTTTGTGGGGTGTGTGTGTGAGAGAGAGAGAGAAAAACATTTTCTAAGTGTTCAGAGTTCGAATAGACATAAACAGGTGGGTTTCCAGCAGAGACATTTGCATTTGAAAACCTGCTCTAAATGGACTGGGATTTCCCAGGAGAAGCAGTACCAGCAGTGAAACTTAGCAATCGATCAGCATAGAATTGAGTGAGCACTTGATGTGCAAAATCTTGTAGCATAAAGACAGGGCCCAAGAATGAGCTCTTTTGTGGCTTTGTTTAATGCCTGAAAACTGTGACCAAAAGGCTTTTATCATTACAAAAATCGTTAATCGGCCAGATCTCGGTTAATAGGCTGGCTCACTGGAAAATATTGGAAGGATCGTTCACGAAATTGTAAACACTATTTATTTCAAGTTATAGTTAAAAATAAACGTATTGAATTTTGATACTTGGAAATCTTACTTAATTTTTATTTTGCAATCTTCTTGTTGTCTCAGTAACCCTGAAAGAAAGGGACGTGAGAGCCAGGCACTAAAATGTGTATCCCTCGTTCCCTTCAGCTGCAGAGCTCAGAGCATTTAATTTGTGTACAGTGTTACGCTGTTTTTAAGCAGTTCTTACCTGATGCATTTTTTCCTTCTCTAGTTTGAACGTGCGAAATCTTTTCCCTTACTTATTACAACACTTCTGTTCCACACCCAACCTGTCTGGCCAAGTTGCCCTTGGTACTTGGAGTTTATTTTGATTTTTTTTTTTTTTTTTTTTTAAATCAAATCAGTAAATGCAGTTGAAAAAGATGACTTCTAAACTTTCGAATAAACAGTGGGGACATCTGGTGGAGAAACTAAGAATTGCCACAGTAAATTAGTCCAGAGCTCTTCAATCCATCATTGTCTAATGTCAGTTGATGACACAATTACAGGCAAACATCCTTTACTCAACCGGATTAATTCATACCCACCCAAAGAGAGCCATAGAAGTCGGCAGTGAATAAGAGCTGAGAGGTCAGCCACAGAGATATTTATTTCAAAGGAAATGTTCAGAATGGTGGTCATGCAACTGGAGAGTGCGGTAGAGAGTGGATACCACTAATGGTACAAAAAGGTATGCCTGTGTTAATAGTGGGGGTGAGAGAACTTCAGAGCAGACAACATCCCTCTTCTGAATGGGATCACGCTCTGATCCCACAGGCAGTATCCCAGATGGAACACTACTTTATAGTAACCATTCACGTTTTCCTTTCTGCAGGATTAGTGTTCTGTGTGATTTTTAATTACAAAGGGAAACACTTCCTCTCACCTCTGGTACAGCTGTGACATTAGAACATTCCATTGTGAGGACAGCAGGCTCCCCACTTTTTGAGGGACAGCTGGCTTTATAAAACATTCCTCAAGAAAGGGAAGGCAGTGTGATAGACTGTGATTTCAGAGGCATGCACACAGTGCCCATATCCACTGACTAGATTGGAAACCCCATATTTGCATTAAAGGACAGAACTTGGTCTCTGGAATGTTAATTAGTACCTACTGTCAAAGTACCGAGAACAACAAGCATGGGATGAGGACGAGAACCAAACATAGGGTCCTCAGTTTACAAAAGGTACAGAATTACCTCTGGTGGCATTCACAGGGGAGCCTGCTTCTATTGAAGTGAAAATGTCTGACTTGTGTCATTGCATTTCAGGGAACTTCACTCTGGTTTTCGCAAGCGTGTCACCTTTACTGTGAAGTTTTCTCCTATATAAATAGGTTCCATTGTGCCACTCCCCTGGAATACCTTGCCTAACAGCCGCCAGATACAGTGCATGGAGCTAATCTTCTCTCTTCCTCCTCTTTTTGTCTGAGCAAGAGAGGAGAGAAATTGTCACACACTCATAGCAGGGAAGGGTAAGGAGGAATTTCTGGATCCTAATCTGTTTCAGTTATCCCAGCATACAGTGACGGTTGTAGCCATCTAGAGGCTTTTCCACCATTGTGGAGTGAGGTCAGAGGGCACTCTGCTATTCATATTGCAGCAGCAGAGTAGTTAACATATAGTTGCGGGAGAAGATGATTTTAGCTTTCCTGCCAGACTTGTAACAGCCTAGCTATGACCTTCTGCAGATGATAAACTTCATCTGCCATTTGGCATCTTTTCTTCATTATGGTCATGATTTGCCGTTCAGTAATCATACAATATAGCTAGATGTCTTCGTGTATTATATTCTCATTAGTATGTCCCTCCAAGAGAAATTAAATGGGTTATATAATAGATGGACGCAAGATACATGCTCTTAGCCTGTCTTCCTGTGGTGGTGGTGGTCAGTCCAGAGCACTGTGCTTGCAGCAGGTCTGTGATCAGAAACAGATCAATTTTAAGTGTAAATTCAAATGCCAGCTAGATAACCTTCCTTCTCTAAGGATGAGTTGGATGGGTGGATACTGGCTGCAGTTTTATTACTAAATATCTTTGTGTTTTTTTTTTCCCCCTCCACAGAAAATACCTTCTGCAGTGGCGACCATGTATCATGGCACAGTCCTTTGGACAACAGTGAATCCAGAATCCAGCATATGTTGCTGACTGAAGATCCTCAAATGCAACCAGTACAGACCCCTTTTGGGGTTGTTAATTTCCTACAGGTATAGAAAAGTAATGGCTGTTCTGGGAACTAATACTTACCGTACAGAGCTGACATCACATTCTTCCCTGATGATAAATAGCACCATTCTGCAGCATTTTCTGCTTAATGATTATTTGTCTGATTTCCACCTTTCTTCCTGCAGCTTTGATGATCAAGAGGTTTTGTCACTGAGGAGTCACAGCAGGTTTTTAGATGGGGATTTACCTGGGTTTTCACTCTTCTTTTGCTTATAACCAGGAGGTATCATCCCCTGCACTCTAGCTCTCAGATCAGGAGTGGAGCTGTCCCCTTTCTGGGGCTGATAGAAAAGTAATTTGACCCACTGAAATGCAGCCAGGTGTTGAACGAACTATAATACGTATTTGGTCCAATAAAACTTGGAAAATCAATGGGAAAATAAAACACAGTGAGCAAAAATACTTCCACAAAGTATGCTTTGCTTACACTGGTGTCCTAAATTATATCTAAAATATTATGGGAGCGTCAGTAGGTGGCAGCGTAGTTAAGGTTGCATTGAGATTTGCACTTAAAGCAGAAGACACTTATTGGTTGAATTTTAATTGCATACTTAATGGTTGAATTTTAGTCTGCAAACTTGATCCAAAACGCTCTTCGGAGGCAAGTGAAATTTTCCATCTAACAAGCTAATGTTTAAGAAAAGTATTGATGTGCAAAAGAAACATATTTTTTTTTTAAAAGACTCCTTGAAACATAGCCCTGAATCTCATTTCTTTGGGTTCTAGCTAATCGACAGTCTTCCCCCTTCACCAACGTCTCTCTTGCTCACATCTTAGATCACTTATTAATTTTTTTAAATTGAAACAGTTATTCCCCTTATTCAGGAGATCCTAACTGAGCTATGCCAGTAAAACTAGTTGCTGCTCAGACCCACCAGCTGCTCTGATTTTTCCCATGCTACAGGGAGCAGCTTCTCCTGTAGGAAGAGCTCTCTTCCTTCCTGTCCATATCCCCTGCTACTAATGGGGAGGGGGTCCAGGATGAGACCAAGAGAAGCCTAATGTTGAAGCCCATGTAATCAGAGACCCACACCTTGCAACTCTGCTGCAAAGGCACTGGCTCTCTCTGAAGTTCATCAGGAGGGAGTCCCCATGTGATGGGCCTGAGGAAGTCTGTCAGATTAAGACTTGACTTTTGGGCTTTCCTGTATAAGAGGAAGACTGGCTGGGGAAGGGATAGATAATAGGGGATCAGTAAGAAGGTCATGGGTGAGATGGGGGCAGGGGAGCAAGGCTAAGCAATAGAGCTCCTAGCTAACTCCCTGCTCTTCACTGCTCTGCAGCCCCTATCCCTTCTGTCGTACACAGCCCACCTCCCCACGTTCATGGATCCTAGCCCTCCAACCCTATTCCCAATGAGAACATTTATTTTTTCCCCTTCATTTGTATGATGGCTTATTGTTGTGGTTTTATTTTGATCCATAAGAAAAAATTATCATGAAAATGAAAAAATTAATGAGATACTTTTCTGTTTTTAAAGCTTGATTGTCGTAGGGCATGTAGGAGGGGCATGTTGAAACAGAGGGGCGGGGGCCATGAGGACTCATGTGGGCGACAGCTTAAAGGGCTGCATAGTAGTTCTTCTGCACAAGCCCAGGCTTGTTTTATAGCTCCAACTAGCTTAAAGGACCAGCCTCGCACCCCCATATCTTACCCAGCCAACACTCGTTCCATTGGCACCTGTTGCCTTGCGTTTAGTCCATTTGTTCTTGCTCTAGATCGTTGGGGTTTGCACTGAGGAGCTGCATGCAGCACAGCAGTGGAACGGACAGGGGATCTTGGAGTTGCTTCGGACTGTGCCCGTGTAAGTACAGCACCCCCACCTGACTTCTGAAGCAAGTGCCCAGAAATGCTTATCACCCCAAGCAGCCTGGCAGAAATGGTGCCCAATAGGAGGCAACGTTGTCACTTGTTTTTTATTTGTAACGTGTAGATTGTTTATTTAAACGTGCTTTGTGGGAGGTGGGAGCTCAGTGCAACTCTTTCCTTACCTGCAGAGACTGAGATGCTATTAACACATGTGAGAATCCACTTGTTCAGAATAGAGTACAGTAACTCCTCGCTTAACGTTGTAGTTATGTTCCTGAAAAATGCGACTTTAAGTGAAACAATGTTAAGCGAATCCAATTTCCCATAAGAATGAATGTAAATGGGGTGGGGGTTAGGTTCCAGGGAAATTTTTTTTTTTTTTTTTTTTTTGCCGTACAGTACAGTACTATAGTTGGGAGGTGCCCCCGCCTTACCCCACACAGGCACAGTCCATGGCACTGGAGACAATGAGGCAGGCAAGGAGGCTGAAGGTGCTGTAGGCTAGGAGAAGCATGTTGCACAGCAGCAGCGGCAGCTTCCCCTACTCTGCAAGCACCAGGGCGGGGGACTCAACCCTCGGCCCGCCCACGCCACCTCTTCCCCCAAGTCCCCACCCTTAACCTGCCTCTTCTTCCCCTCCTCCTCCCCCTTTACTCCGCACACCGTGTACTCGCTCCTCCCCCCTCCCTCCCCTGCCTCCTGAACACCGCAAGCCAGCTGTTTGCCACGGGCAGGAGGCAGGGGAGGGAGAGGGGAGGTGCCTCAAGTCCTCGCTCCTCCCCCCTGCCTGCTGCCCGCGGCAATCAGCTGGTTTGCGGCATTTGGGAGGCAGGGGAGGGAGTGGGAGCCTGTGCGCCAAGTCCTCGCTTCTTCCCTCTCCCTCCCGAATGCCGCAAGCCAGTTGATTGATTGCCGCAGGGGGAGGAGGGAGAAGGCGCTGATCCGCGGGGTCTGCAGGGGGGGAGGGGCATAGGGGAGCTGATGGGGGCTTGTCAACTGTGGACAAAGCAGGCAGCCAAACGGCGTTCTAGCAAAGCATTGCACAACTTTAAATGGAGCATGTTCTGTAATTGAGCAGGGGTGTAAGATCGAAATAACGTTAAGCGAGAGGATGCTAAGTGGGGAGTTACTGTAGAATGAGACATTTGACTTTTAATTTCCTTCCTCTTATGCCTGTGGCATTTTCTCATTAGTTCTTCCTAAAAGAACCAGATGCTAAGCCAGAATAATTTACTGAGGTGACCTTTCAATACAGCTCAAAATAAGAGGGAAGGAGCCTAGTTTGCTAGAGTACTAGCAAAGTTTGGACCGCATCTCTATAAATGAACTATTTGAGTCCGATCAGGTGGGCTGATTCACACGAGGAATGGTATTTATTTTCCTAGTAAGACTGGTTTTGTGTAATTT
Organism: Trachemys scripta elegans; assembly: GCF_013100865.1. Taxonomy (NCBI): domain Eukaryota; kingdom Metazoa; phylum Chordata; order Testudines; family Emydidae; genus Trachemys; species Trachemys scripta. The sequence continues at coordinate 123,110,972 of NC_048304.1, read as the reverse complement.
CCCTCTTGCAAAAAACAGTCAGTATTGGGCAAAGAAAGATATCTTTAAAACCACATAAGAATTAGCAGCAGATCACTGTTACAGTATTTGTTTGCTAGGATACATGTCACCGGACGTTTTAGTCAAACGTTTTCTCGTATCTTTAAAGGTGAGGAAGGTGTTGCGGTATAGTAATAGATCAAAAGGTTTTTGCATGCACATGCCAGGGCTTCATTCAACTTCTCAGGCTTTTCTAGCCCCAACAAGTGCTTTATTTTCAAAAGTCCAGCCTAGATATCTGGGACAGTCCAGAATTAGGCTGATATCTCTGTTTCACTCTGAACCCTTCCTCTCAGCACAGGTGCAGACAGTCCTGAGGATGCCCCAGGGAGGAAAACTTTAGCATGGATGCAAGCCTTTTTCCTATGGCCGCAAGACACTGAAACAGTGTCTGACCCCTGACTGCTCAAAGTCTGTGTGGAGCTGTTTCATTCTCCTTGTTAAATACTCAAAAAGACAAAACAAAGAGTGCAATTCTTTGACCAGCTCTACCAGAGTGGGCATTTCTTTCAATATATCTCCAAGGATAGGGCAAAAACCAAGAAATACCCGTGTTTTGAAGCCAAAAGCTGCCTTGATTTTAGGTAATCAGGAATTGTATCTGTAATATCACAATTTTCAGGGATTGCAGTGAATAGCATCTTTGTAGTTAACAATTGCCAATCCCAAAGTGATATGATAAACCAGGGATCACCAATACATATCAGAAAATATGAAATACTAACTTTTACCATTTTAACATCTAGTTTATAAGGAAAGTGTAAGGTGAACATTTAAGGCAAGAAGAGATGTTTGGTTGCAATAACATATTCGATGAGCAATTCTAGTAAATCAGTTCAAAAATATAGCTCTGAACTGACGTAGTCCATCTATGCTGCTTGTGACCCAAAGTGAAAATTCAGAGTGCCTCTTTTTGCAATAAACTGTCTCCCGTCACCTCTGCTAGGAGAGGTGTTGAGCCTTTCAACCCTCATTGCTAACAAAAGCTAAGGCTGCTTGGAACCATTTATGTGCACCATGGATACTAACCAGGCAAAATGAAGGAACATTAGCCACTGTAGGAAGCTAATTATGATACTGAATGTGACTCTGCTGATCTAGGATGGATTGACAAAGGTATTTAGTCACCTAAGGCTGCAAATAAGCACCTAAATATTTTTGTCAATTTGGGCCCTGATCTTGTTAAATGTAGCCTATGTGTAAACACTGAAATTTTACTTGGTTACAACTCAGTGCCTAGCAAGGCTAAAACTTAATTCAGTCTTGCAATGTAAATGGGATCAAATCATATTAACTGTCTTCCTGAGCTGTGCAGCAGCTCTGAACTTTGGAACACTTCAGCAGGATTCAAGAATAGTAGAGAGTCTCCAATGCAAGGCTGAGCAGTGTTGAGCACAGCCATGCAGTAACAAGCCATGTAATGAACTTTCATGATATAATTGTGGATTTAAAGGGTGACTGGGCACGCTGGGTCTTACAAGCAGTCCGTCCATTACCTGTTTCGTCCAGGCACCTGTTCTGATTAAGCACCATAATGATGGGAGCTCCTGGTCGGGGTGAGTAACTTTGGTTCACTGCCTTTCTTTCTTTGTAGTGCTGGAGGCCTGTGGCTGATAACCGATATGCGAAGAGGAGAGACCATATTTGAGATTGATCCGCATCTGCAAGTATGTCTTTAGTTAGTAAATATAGTCCGCCCTTTTGTTGGTAGCCCCTCCCATTTTCTGTGAAGTTGAACTACTCGTTCAAGTGGATCGTCCCACAGCACTTCTTAGTTAGGGATAATTCCTGTGTCCTCATTAACATTCTCTCTCAGGAAAAGTAGTTCTCATGATCAACTGTTGCCAGGCACAAAATTGAATATATCTGTTTAGTGTTGCTGTGCAGTGTTGAACTGCTGCATTCCACCCTAGAGATGGCTGCATTTCAGACATGAATGAATTGATTCCTTTAAGTGTCGCTGTAAAATGCTCTAGGACAATGTTTCTCAACCTTTTTGATACCAGGGACCGGCTTGCTACCTTCCTAAACTGTATCAGGGAGATCTCAGGGACCAGCGCTGGTCCACAGGCTGGTTGTTGAGAAACACTGCTCTAGGATCCTTCAAGATAAAAGGTGCTACAGTTGTTGATGAAGGGCCAAATCCTGAAGTCCTTACTCAGTTTGTCCAAGTACTGTCTTGGTAAAAAATTCTCCCACCTTACAGGATTCTAAATTAAGTTGCCAGCTCAGGAAAGGATGTCATTGTAGACAGCTCATTGAAGTCCTCTACTCAATGTACAGCTTTTTGGGAGGGAGGAGCAAACAAGATGTTAGGGTACCTAAGGAAAAGAGTGAAAAATATTACAATGCCTTGATGTGAATCAGTGGTGTGGACGTGTCTGGAATAGTGTGGACAGTACTGTCATCCCATCTCAGAAAGGGTAGTGCAGAACTAGAAAAGGGTTCAAAGAAAGGTAATAAGAGTGATCCAGGGCGTGGAGAAACTTGTATGTGAAGAAATTGAAAAATTTGGGATTTTTATCTTAGTAAGGGGATGAATAAGAGGGGATATAAGTATATGATCCACATGGTATAGAGAACATGGATCGGGAACTTCTTAGCTCTCTGTTTTGTAACACAAGGACAAGGGGACAGTCAATTAAGTTTCAGTGTACGACATTCAAAACCAATAAAAGAAACTCTCACATGTGACTGGTTGTGGAACTCATTGCTGCAGGAAGTCATTGAGGCCAAGAAATTAGAAAGATTCAAAACAAAATTGGATATGGATTTCAAGCGTTCTTAAAACTACAGTACCCACCTGGAGAAGTGAGGAAACAGATTGACAGAGCCAGACGGGTACCCAGAAATCGCCTTCTACAGGACAGGCCCAACGAGGACAATAATAGAACACCACTGGCCATCATGTACAGCGCCCAACTAAAACCTCTCCAGCGCATCATCAATGATCTATAACCTATCCTGGAAAAACGACCCCTCACTCTCACAGACCTTGGGAGGCAGCCAGTCCTCGCTTACAGACAGCCCCCCAACCTGAAGCAAATACTCACCAGCAACTACACACCACAGAAACACTAACCCAGGAACCAATCCCTGTAACAAACCCTGTTGCCTTCTCTGTCCCCATATCTACTCTTGCGACACCATCATAGGACCCAACCACACCAGCCACACCATCAGGGGCTCATTCACCTGCACATCTACTAATGTGATATATGCCATCATGTGCCAGCAATGCCCCTCTGTCATGTACGTTGGCTAAACCAGACAGTCTCTACGCAAAAGAATAAATGGACACAAATCAGACATTAGGAATGGTAACATACAAAAGCCAGTAGGAGAACACTTTAATCTCCCTGGACATTCAATGGCTACTTTTAAATCTGTTATTCTTCAACAACAATTTTTTCAAAAACAGACTTTAAAGAGAAACTGCAGAGTTACAATTCATTTGCAAACTTAACACCATTAATTTGGGCTTGAATAGGGACTGGAGTGGCTGGCTCACTACAAAAGCAATTTTCCCTCTCTTGGTATTGACACCTCCTCATCAATTATTGGGAGTGGACCACATCCACCCTGACCGAATTGGCCTTCAACATTGGTTCTCCACTTGTAAGGTAACTCCCGTCTCTTCATGTGCCAATATATATTTATGCCTGTATCTGCAATTTTCATTCCATGCATCTGAAGAAGTGGGTTTTTTTAACCCACGAAAGCTTATGACCAAATAAATCTGTTGGTCTTTTAAGGTGCCACCGGACTTCTCATTGTTTTTGTGGATACAGACTAACACGGCTACCCCTCTGATACATGGATTTCAAGACTATCAAGAAAGCTGTTATAAAACAAAATTTGGAAGGATATTAAACCTCAGGCTTCAGGGTTTAAGCCAATCTAACTATTAGAGATCAGGAAAAGACCCTGATGCACCTTCCTCTGGAGCATCTGGTACTGGTCATTGTCAGACACATGATACTGGACTAGCTGCGCCATAGATACGATTCAATATAACAATTCTGTGTTTCTCTGACATGAGTAAGAATTTTGCCTTAGTAAAGAATTCAAGATTTGGCCCAATATAACAGGTTTTACGTTGGCTGTTCCATTTGTCTTATGATCCATACATCTGTGTCTAATTGTTCTATGTAACTATTCAATATCTTTAATGTGAAAGCTTGTATATTAAAACCAAATTATATTCATTTTTTCCCCAGGGGCATGTACATTTAAAACCCTAATCAAAATCTGGCAGAAACATAGTTCCACAAATCCAACAAACTTGTGTGTTGTTTTTTTTTTTTGTGTGTGCTCAGATTTGACAGCGGTAGGCACTAATACAAAACCTTGAAAGATACATAATCTCCTACCATGGAAATGCATGGCTGAAACATAGATGTTTAACAGTGAAAGCAACACTACACAGAAGCTTATGGCAGATTGTAAAGAATCCTTTTTCATTAGAATCTATAGAGAACAGAGGCAGGATGAAATGAACCAAACAGGAATTGGGCCAAGACAAAAGATTAACACCCCTACTCATACGGGAAATGCCATGGGATGTTGAATGAGCCCAAGTGAACTTCAGTTTTGCATTTTATATATTCCACAGCACTACCAGCAGCTCATCACGGTTAACCCCAAGCTGGCGTGTTGGTTCAGTATTAACTTGGTAGGGTGAGGGGTAGAATGCCACTTCACTGAGTCACAAACTCAACTTCTTCCAGCACCCTTTTATCCTGGCCTCCCATGAAGTGCTGATCAGGGCTGAAAAGGTCACAGCCTGACGTATGGGAGTATAGTTCTACCTCGGTATTGTTTTTGTTCTTCCACTCCAGCTAGCAAGATTTGATTACTACTTTTAAAAGCTTGTCTGTAATATTTAGTTTCTACCTCTCTGTGCTTTCCATGCCGAGACAGTGCTAGACTATTCTTTGCACAATAGTGCCCCCTAGTGCCCACATGTTTGTTCATAGAGGTTCTAAGTAAAAGAGTGTGTTTGGGAGTGGGAACCGAACTTCCTGACATGCAAGTCAGCCATGACAAGCTGAGGTGTAGAAGTACTATTTTTTTTCCCATCAGGCTCTAACTGTGCTTTCCCTGATCTATTTGGGTATAAACAGTCTACATCGTCGGCGTCTCCTGCCCTGTCCTATTCAGGTGCATACATTCATCTGCTTCTGTATGTTTCCCGCTGTGCTGCAGAACAGAGGGTTGGCAGAGGGCTGCACAGCCATAAGCAGCTGCTGCTGTGTTGAGTACGGTGTCAGGCCCATGTTTCATGTGTGGCAAGTTAAAGAAGTATGGGCTGGATGAATGGACCGTCAGGTGGATAGAACGCTGGCTAGATCGTCGGGCTCAACGAACAGTGATCAATGGCTCCATGTCTAGTTGGCAGCCGGTTTCAAGCGGAGTGCCCCAAGGGTCGGTCCGGGGGCCGGTTTTGTTTAATATCTTCATTATTGATCTGGAGGATGGCGTGGACTGCACCCTCAGCAAGTTTGCAGATGACACTAAACTGGGAGGAGTGGTAGATACGCAGGAGGGTAGGGATAGGATACAGAGGGACCTAGACAAATTAGAGGATTGGGACAAAAGAAATCTGATGAGGTTCAACAAGGACAAGTGCAGGGTCCTGCACTTAGGAAGGAAGAATCCCATGCACTGCTACAGACTAGGGACCGAATGGCTAGGCAGCAGTTCTGCAGAAAAGAACCTTGGGGTTAAAGTGGATGAGAAGCTGAATATGAGTCAACAATGTGCTCTTGTTGCCAAGAAGGCTAACGGCATTTTGGGCTGTATAAGTAGGGGCATTGCTAGCAGATCGAGGGACGTGATCATTCCTCTCTATTCAACATTTGGTGAGGCCTCATCTGGAGTACTGTGTCCAGTTTTGGGCCCCACACTACAAGAAGGATCTGGAAAAATTAAAGTGTGTCCCGTGGAGGGCAACAAAAATGATTAGGGGTCTGGAGCACATGACTTATGAGGAGAGGCTGAGGGAACTGGGATTGTTTAGTCTCCAGAAGAGAAGAATGAGGGAGGATTTGATAGCTGCTTTCAACTACCTGAAAGGGGGTTCCAAAGAGGATGGATCTAGACTGTTCTCAGTGGTACCAGATGACAGAACACAGAGTAATGGTCTCAAGTTGCAGTGGGGGAGGTTTAGATTGGATAGATTTAGATAGGAAACACTATTTCACTAGGAGGGTGGTGAAGCACTGGAATGGGTTACCTAGGGAGGTGGTGGAATCTCCTTCCTTAGAGGCTTTTAAGGTCAGGCTTGACAAAGCCCTGCCTGGGATGATTTAGTTGGAGATTTGTCCTGCTTTGAGCAGGGGGTTGGACTAGATGACCTCCTGAGGTCCCTTCCAACCCTGACCTTCTATGATTCTATGACACATACAGCAAGTGGTGGGCCTCATTGAGCTACATACTCAGAATGGGGGTGTGGAGGCTGAAGTTGCATTGGGTGGTGACAGTGATTGGAAATGTTTCTCGGGAGAAAACCTCCCCACTTTCCTGAGAGCTGGTAATGCCCAGCTGCCCAGTAACTAATGAGGGGTCTAGCTTGTGTTTAGATTGCATTGTCTTGTGTGGGAGGAGAGGTTTGTCTTTAGCACAGTGGTTCCCAACCTCTTCCAGACAACGATGTCTTAGCCAGGCTTGGGAACAAATGCAGCCCTGGCATAAGCAGACATGCTTTCTGTTTGAAGTCAATGAGAATTGTGCCCAGTTAAGCCAGGGCTGAACTTGGTCCTAAGAGGACAGCTATATACTCAGCAGTGTTGGTTGCCTCCGGCTGAGTTGTGTGGATCTTGGACTGCTCTGAATCCATCTCACAATCACAAGAACAGTCCACACTGTAGGTTACAGCATATGCAGTTGAGAGTGGGTGACAGAGGTACATCAGGGATTAGCAGAGATGCTTCTTGTTATGGGACTAATCTTGCAAAATGCTAAGTGCTTCCAAGTCTCTCACGGAAGTCAATGGGAGTTGAGTACGCCAAGCACCTAGCAGGATTAGATTAGATTAGGATTAGAGCAGAGCTCTAAGGTAGAGATACTCATTGCTCATTGCTGATACTGGAGTGTGTATGTACCACTTGAAGAATCATTTTTTCACTGAATGCCTGATGTCGCTGCTTCACAGTTTGCTAGGCTTCTCGCTCCTATTGAGATGTCCTTGAGGTATGCATTGAAGCAGAGGCATTGGTAGCACCACTGAAGGATGCTAGCAAGGGAAGGGTGAACCTGACTTTACACAGTGCTGAGAAATTTTTACTGGTTTAGTGGAACTCTTAGAGATGACGTCAGTTTTGCCTATAAATAGAATGACCTTCCCCCTATTGAGCTGACTTGTAGCCCTGATCCTTATGTCACCAGTCCAGAGCATGCAGGGACCTGGCAACATAAGCAGGAATTTGGTAATTGCAGACATTAAACTTGAGGCACCTCTGAAGGTGAGGATGGGGTACGTAAGTAATGCAACGTAAAACTGGATAGAAATGCTGGTGGTTGATGTTTACTTTAGCTTGGAGTCAGCCTTTTCATAGAATCATAGAATATCAGGGTTGGAAGAGACCTCAGGAGGTCATCTAGTCCAACCCCCTGCTCAAAGCAGGACCAACACCAACTAAATCATCCCAGCCGGGGCTTTGTCAAGCCGGGCCTTAAAAACCCCTTTAAGGATGGAGATTCCACCACCTCCCTAGGGTAACCCATTCCAGTGCTTCACCACCCTCCTAGTGAAAATGTTTTTCTTAATATCCAACCTAAACCTCCCCCACTGCAACTTGAGACCATTACTCCTTGTTCTGTCATCTGCCATCACTGAGAACAGCCTAGCTCCATCCTCTTTGGAACCCCTCTTCAGGTAGTTGAAGGCTGCTATCAAATGCCCCCTCACTCTTCTCTTCTGCAGACTAAATAACCTCTCAGTTTCCTCAGCCTGTCCTCCTAAGTCATGTGCCCCAGCCCCCGTAATCATTTCTGTTGCCCTCTGCTGGACTCTCTCCAATTTGTCCACATCCCTTCTGCAGTGGGGGACCAAAACTGGATGCAATACTCCAGGCGTGGCCTCACCAGTGCCGAATAGAGGGGAATAATCAATTCCCTCGATCTGCTGGCAATGCTCCTACTAATATAGCCCAATATGCCATTGGCCTTCTTGGCAACAAGGGCACACTGTTGACTCATATCCAGCTTCTCGTTCAGTGTAATCCCCAGGTCCTTTTCTGCAGAACTGCGCTTAGCCAGTCAGACCCCAGCCTGTAGCAATGCATGGGATTCTTCCTTCCTAAGTGCAGGACTCTGCACTTGTCCTTGTTGAACCTCATCAGATTTCTTTTGGTCCAATCCTCCAATTTGTCTAGGTCACTTTGGACCCTGTCACTACCCTCCAGCATATCTACCTCTCTTCCCCCCCCCCCCCATCTTAGTGTCATCTGCGAACTTGCTTAGGGTGTAATCCATCCCATCATCGAGATCATTAATAAAGTTGTTGAACAAGATAGGCTCCATTAATAAAGATGTTGAACAAGCCACCCCTTTTAAACCGCTGCAACGGCAAAGAGGTTTGCACTAACAATCTGGAAACTCTGAGGATACAAATACCGCATGTACGTTTCCATTAAAATCTGATGACTGAAATACAAAGTTCAGATCATCTAACATCCAAGCATGCTCGAGTCAGTACACTGAAGCAAAAACTCCTCTATTTAAAACGTGGGTGGAGCAGAAAAAACTGTCACTTTTACTGTGTACAAATTGAAACCAGGAAGAAAGCTCCACATTTGCATTCAAATGCGTACAATGAATAGAAGCGGAGTTCATCTCTGTATTTCAACCTTCAAGTGAAAGCAACGCGGAGTCCTTGTGGCACCTTAGAGACTAACACATTTATTTGGGCATAAGCTTTCGTGGGCTAAAGCCCACTTCATCAGATGCCTGGAGTGAAAAATACAGTAAGCAGTGTGTGTGTGTTTGTGTGTGTGTGTGTGTATATATATATATATATAATATATATATACAGCACATGAAAAGATGGGAGTTGCCTTACCAAGTGGGAGGTCAGTGCTAACCCCAATTCAATAAATTTGTTAGTCTCTAAGGTGCCACAAGGACTCCTCATTGTTTTTGCTGATACAGACTAACACGGCTACCACTCTGAAACCTCAAAGTGGTTTAGCTTAATAGCATCTCCTAGTGGTGAAAGCTGGAAATCTAGACTAAAAATAGTTCCTTCACTAGGTAGGCCTACACTTAAATTTTTGGCTGCGGCTCAAAGTTTGAAGATTGCTAGCAACAATTGTGTGTGTCCTGGAAAATTTGTGGTGTCTAAGAACAAACAGTAGTGTTAGTCAGCACTTATTATCTGATGTCCAAAAAGTCAGGTGTGGACATACCCATTGTGTAAACCTCACCAGAGTAGTCTCTTGTGTGCTGGGAAATTCTGACTCCAGAGGTGCAGGGCATTCATGTGTTTGTAATTAAAGGGAGGTAATGCAAAACCTCAGAGAAGATTGCACAAAAAGTAATTGCTCATTGCTACATTCGTTGAGTTTATCTGTGGTTTGTAACATTGATACAAGGTTAAGAATTGAATGAAGAGCGGAAGTAATCTGGTCATTTTGCAGAGATAGTATATCCATGCTGCTTGTGCTTTGGGTCTTTTAGAAGCGTGTCAGAGATCGTAGCTTTAGTCACCCAGGAACTGATTTGGAAAGGAGCTGTTTTGCACTCAGCTGGTAACAGGTGGACTGCAAGACTGTGCTTCTGACAGCTGCTTAGATCCAAACCACACCCAAAAAAGTCATGGCTCTTGGGATCTTTTCAAGCAGGAGAGAGTCGATAAAGGGATTGAGACAGATGGCTCGAACCTGAGTGGAGTGAGCGCCAAATGTGCCTGGGATGATCTGAGCCGGCCCCCAGAGGATGATGAAGATAGTAGAAGCATTTGCATTGGAACGCAGCCACGACGGCTGTCTGGGAAAGGTAAGAGGGACTTGACTGAGTCAGTTTCCCCCCTCCCCCAAAGACATTCCCTATGTACTTGAAGCATTTGGTTTGCATAGCCTTAGGACTATATTCTATAGAGCTTGAAAGGGCACATTAAAGTTGTGCCCAATCTTGGGGTTCATTGCAAACCCCAACCCTGCTCAACTTCACCCTCTTCAGGGAAGGAGGGAATTTATTCTTTCGGGTGACTGTCTGAGTTTAGCTTTGGTTTGGGGTTAATTCCAATCTGAAAGTCCAGAGTAAAACTCAGGAAGCAAGCCCATGTCACATGAAACCAAAAAGGCTCATCAGACACCTATGCACAATAGTTGTTTCCCCCACCTGGCTCTAATTCTAATATAATATTTCCAAGTATTGGCTGTTGACTTGGACTGACATTGCTTGTCGCAACAATAACTCAAATGGTACCTGTAAATAAGGGGCTCTGGAGAACGGGCTGAGAACATTGGAGACCTTATAGTGAGGTGGCATTTTGGGTTACAAGTGGGGTAGATGTGGTGCACACATGAGTGTGTGTAATTTAAGTCTTGTTTAAATGAGATCTTTCAAATCCATGTAGATTTATTACAATAAAATGTGGGGAAGTCTGATTTATAGGAGTTGACATTAAACGCAAGTAATGATGGTTTCTGTAGACAGTTAATATTTTTCTTGTCTTCAATTTTTTTTAACTGAAAAATGCAGTCTTGGGGGTATGTAAGTCACAGTACATAAGACACCATTTCCCCCTCCTCCCCGGTCCCCCAAATGAAAAATCTGGGAGATCTATACAAAGTCATATTTATGTTATGCCCTTCAGATGATTCTGAAATGCTTTATATAGAATATTTCACTCCAACCTTTCACAAAAGTAGAGGGAGCTTCTTAGGAAAGCTTGCATGCAAATTTCCCTGTAATATATTTGTCTATCAGACATTATTGAAAAAATGTAAAGGTTAAGGACTGCATTTAAAGTGTATATGAAGCTAAATGTGAAAATTAAGTTTCAGGATGAACTTTTGCCCTGTGTAAAATTCAGTTCAGTTCCTTTCTTTCTTGGAGCCCACTCACATGAGTGTGTTTAACTGGCAGGCTTGCAAAGGCAAATGTAGAAGTTATGGGGGGAGTCTTTAATTAATCTGATAAAGGGATAAACTTCCATTGTATCACCTGGTTGGGAAAATTCTCAGCATCAAAGAGTTAGATGTGTCTTGAATTCAGGCTGTTCTGGGAGAACTTTTTCCCTATGAAAAGGGGTGGATGAGATACCTAATTGCTTAACATTCCCCCTCTGGATGAGTTCTTGCCAAAGGCTCCATCCTTCCTTGCTGGAAGGTTGGATATACATCGGGGACACCAAAATGGAAGAACTGAAATGGACTGCAGAGAAATAACTTCATAAGCCTGAGGTGTCATGGAGAGCACCTCTTTCTGCACCCAGGCAAAGGGGGTGAGCTCTGTTGAATACCTGTTATAGAAACAGACACCAAAAGAAGCTGACTCCCTCAGGTTCTCATTAGCAGATGTTTTTTTGGGGGGGGGATGTGTGTGTGTGCGTACTAAACCATGTTCAAACAAACTCTCTTTGCAGATACAGAGCAAATCAGGGAGACTTTGCGGAGAGGGCTTGAGATTAACAGCAAACCTGTTCTACCTCCAATAAACGCACAAAGACAGAATGGGTTGAACTATGATCGAGCACCGTAAGTAGGATCCCGTGCTCTTCAGATTTGGGGAAAGGGGAGAGTAGAAGAGTTGAGAGTGAAAACAAGATTATGGCTTGGTGGGACTATTGCATGGGGAGTAGGGGAAAGGGTAACAGTGGGTACTTGCTGCCTAGAAATGCAGAGGGAGATGAATTTTTCAGGGTGGTTTAATGGCATAGTAAAGAGAGATCTTGTACTGTGCGATAGTGTTCCAAAAGAAGCCCCTTCGCTTAAGTTGTTTGAAGCGGGACTGGAAAAAGCACCGGAGAATGTATTGTAGGGAACAAAGCGGCAGTATCATCCAGAGAGTTAGCCGGACTAGATAACACTGTAGATCTTTTTTCTACGTAACTTCTGAGTTGGTGAGTGCATGGCAAATTGCCTACTTGCTCAGACGTGCAGCATGTGCATTTTTGCCTTTTGAGGGCTTCCCACCCACTGAACGTGAGACCTCGTTTTCAGTTACCATTGGTACTGTTTGCCCTGAGAGAGAGCAGTGGAAGAAGACAGTTTAGCAATGCTGTCAAGCTAGTAGCACCACAGTTTACCTACCTTGAATGGTTGTCTCTGGAGGGTCTCACTTTCTGGACTCAGTGCATGTTTTCTCTTAGGGGGAGGGGGCAGGGCGTGGCTGGTGGGGGTGGATTTCTAAAGCAGCTATTAAAAGCAATAAATAATGGGAGAGGATTGTCATCTACATTTAACCTTTACTGCACAGTTCTCATCTTTTTGTTATCTTTTTTTTTTTTTTTCCCTTCTCCCACTTCAGACTTGATGCTTTTGTCCAAAGAGTAGAGGTCGCATGAAATCTTCCTTTTTCCATAGTGTCAGAAATGCTCACTGTCCTTCAAACTGCTCCTTTCCCTTCACCTCCCACTGTTCGCTGCCATTCCTGTGCTAGTTCATTCTTAACTGATGCGTCGTAGCCAATGTAATATCATTCTTAATACTTTGTTATAGTCCTCTCGTCCTTTCTCCCGTTTCTTCCTCTCTGTTCCCTGATCGGCTGATGGGTCTCTCTCTTAATTCATGATGCTATGTAAATATTAAGTAACATGAAATAGATGTGGTGTGGCTGTTTTTTAAAAAGGCACTTGAGATTTTTTTCATCATTTTAAAAATCATTCTTAGATTCAGTATAATAATACTATGGGGCCAGATTCTGACATCTTTATTGATATTGAGTAACATCTTGCTCCATGAAGAGTGGTCCCACGGAAATTTAATTTTTTTTTTAAACTACTTGTGGGATAAGATACTATTTGGCTATCACATCTGCTCCTTGGAAGGTTGAAATTTACCAAAAATCTTCCCCTATCATGCTTGTATGCTGATCTGTTATAGGATTGCTCCTGCGTACTGTGCTACTGGTGTGGAATTAAATAGGCAGTACATCTCCTATGTTCACAACTTTTCAGGGACAGCAAAATATTTGGGGTCATTGTCAGTTTGAGAAAGTGTCTGACATACAAGCACTAATACGGGACGGCAGCTATAATTCGGACAAGACAGGCATTCAGGGATCAGATAAACAGGGCTCTACTGAAGACAGAGCACTGAAGCATTGGAGGGGGACTTTAACAAGGGTGAGAGGTGGAACACCTGCATAAATATTGACATGTGTTTTTTTTTTTTTTTTTTTTTTAAAGAGCTCAAGGCAAGGAGGACGGTGAATCAAATATGGAACCTCCTGACCTTGACAGTGCCCATTGTAATGAATGTATCTCATTTCCTTATCTTATCAGTAATTCCCCAAAGCGAAAAAGATAGGGAATGACTGCTTCCTAGTATCTGCTTGCTGAAAGATCAATAAGTTGCTTTGCTCAGACTATAGTTACCACTTTGGAAACAGATAGCGACCCTATTTTTCCAGAATAGCGGATCTCATTAGGCTTCTAGAATGCTGTATCTTTTTCCTGGAGTCACTTTGATGATAGCTAGCACCCTCAGTGCTGAAAGAGCTCTCCACCCCCCACATCAAACAGCCATATGCTTCCCCCCACGTCTTGCGTTCTTGCTGCCACCTTAGACGTTGGTTTATAAAGCGGAGCTTTTCACTTCATGCTGCTGCTGCTTTTTTCCCGAATCACCTAGGTTTGTGGAAATCTCAACTAGGTCTTCTCTGTCCTGGGAAAATGACTCATGTTGGAAAATGTTAACTAATACATTTTAACTAACACAATGGTAAATCTCATTTAAGACATGGGGCAGTTGTGTTTATTGTTGTGCTAGTTAAAACGTATTAGTTAACACATTTTCCCAGTATAGACAAGGCTAAAGAAATCCACCTGACTGAGCAACGTCCTGCCCTAAGAGACCATCACAAAGTGTCCTTGGACTCTGAGCAGTGTTAGATCAAATGGTGGGAAGAGCTTCAGCACCATTGATATAAAACTGCTACAACTGGTGGCAGTTCCATTTTTTTGCATGTGTAGATGAAATCAAATATCCAGTCTTTATGCAAGTATCTTAAGTGACAAACAGCAAGGTTGAAAGAGAGGGTGCATGGTTCTCTGCAGACTTCCTGTGTGACTTTGGGCACCAGTTGCCTTGGGCTTGTGGGGCTCAGGCTCCGGGACTGTTTCATTGCTATGTAGACTTCCGGGCTCGGGCTGGAGCATGGGCTCTAGGACCCGGCAGGGTGGGAGAGCCTCTGCTCGGAAGTCTACACAGCAATGAAACAGCCCCACAGCCAGAGCCCCGTGAGCCTGAGTCGGTTGGCCTGGGCCAGCTGCAGGTTTTTTTCCTGTGTAGACATACCCTTAGCCTCTCTGTGCCTCAGTTTCCACATCTGTAAAATGGGAATAGTAGCTCTGCCCTCCCTCACAAGGGTGTTGTGAGGCTAGATATATTGACTATTGTGAGGGTCTTCAGAAACTACACTGATGGGACTAGTGTGTGATCATACACTGCACTGTTTACCCAGACCGTAAAATATCAAATTGTGGCTTTTTTGAAAGCCGTGTGGATAAATGCTTTAGGGGGCTCTTCAGGAACGTGACAGAAGTATTCTCTCAGCCAGGGTAAAGTGTATCTCATCCACTTTGCATGTTGAAGTCCACAGAATTTAAGGTCATAACATTTGTCCCAAACCACACAAAACAAGTGAGGAGAGGCGTCTTCATGCCCTGGACATCTAGAGAGCCTTGGCTTTTTACTTAGAACGTACCAAGCCTTTCCATAAATCAATTCAGCTCTTCATCGCTACAGCAGATAGGATGAAGGCTCACCCGGTGTCCTCACAGAGGATTTCCAATTGGATCACCTCGTGCATAAGGACCTGTTACGACCTGGCGTGGGTTCCGCAGCTGCCAATTGTCAAAGCCCACTCGACGAGAGCACAGGTGTCTTCGGCGGCCTTCCTGGCGCACATCCCTATCCAGGACATCTGTAGAGCCGCAACGTGGTCCTCTGTCCACACATTTACTGCTCCTTATGCCATCATTCAGCAGCCCAGGGTTGACACTGGGTTCGGCAGAGCTGTGTTGCAATCTACACGTCCGTGAACTCCTATCCGCCTCCAGGGGTACTGCTTTGGAGTCCCCTAATATGGAATGGACATGAGCAAGCACTCGAAGAAGAAAAGACAAGTTACCTTTTCTGTAACTGGTGTTCTCTGAGACGTGTTGCTCATGTCCGTTCCACGACCCGCCCTCCTTCCCCACTGCCGGAGTTTCTGGCAAGAAGGAATTGAGGGTGGGGGGAGCCAGCAGCGTCCCTTATACCGCACCATGCGTGTGCCACTCTAGGGGGCGCCAGAGCCAGCCCCTACAGATACTGTTGAGGGAAAAACTTCCGGCACCGGTGCATGTGGCGAGCACACACACCTATTATGGAATGGGCATGAGCAGCACATCTTGAAGAACACCAGTTACAGAAAAGGTAACTTTTTTTTTCGGTTGCTGAGAGAGCTTGATCCTGCAGTGTGCTCAGCACTGCGGCCCCAATCCAGCACAGCACGTTCTTAATTGTAAGTATGTGAGTAATTCCACTGATTTTAATCCCAGTTCAGTTTGTCCCAAAGTCCTAAGAAAAGCTTCCTCAGGGAAAAATTGGTTTCAGTCTAAACTCTTCAGAGCAGCTGTAGCACGAGTCACAAGACTGGACTTTCTTTTGTAGTTCTTAGTGTAGACGGTGCAGTTCCTCTTCTAAAGCTATGACTGAAAACACTCCGGAGGTTTAAAAGTGCACTGAACAATTGTTTCTCAAAATGACTGTTCGTTCCGTTCATAAACACCTATTAATCAGGTCATAGAAATTAAATAAACACGTGTCTAGTAATCTTCGGAAATGTTTTGTCATTTGGACCATGATAACAGAATACTCTGCTGTGCTGCTTGGGGAAAATGGGGCTTATATGCATAAATATATTCATTAGTGTGCATTATTTGCTGGTTAGGACCTGCAGCATGGTAAGTGCTTTCCGGACAGACAAGAAGGGATGGTCCCCGCTCCATGATGCTCGCAATCTAAGCTGCAAGGAATCCGTGCAGGAGCCAGATACTGCTCAGACTCCTGATCTAAAAGATCAGTGGCACTCGTAGAGTCAAGCTTTGTTTTCTATTTAATTTCCTAACGTAATAGATCCTGGGCAAAGACCTTAACAGCACTGGCAATTAATCCTCACAACACCGCTGGGAGGTAGGTACGTGTTCTCTCCACTTTACAGAGGAGGAAATAGAGGATAACTAACTTGCCCAAGGCCAGAAGTCCTAAGCAGAGCCAAAATTGGAACCTGGGAGTTGTTAATTCCTAGCCCCCTTCCTGAACCCTCTAGATCACTCTCCCTATGTGAGGGTGTAACAGGGTCAGCTACTCACTGCTTGGCGGCACCTTCTTGTGGCTCATCTGGGGAATTCGCTCGCCGCTGTCTGTGCTCTGTCCAGTGATCACTCAGCCCCTGGCCTCAATCACTCGTTCTGCGGCCCCTCTCTCGCTCCTCTCCTAAGCCACAATCATCTTCCCCTTCTGGGGAAGTCGTCAACTAAGGGATAGAATATAAATCTACAGCTAGTGAAATGTACACGCTAAGGTTGAAAATACTGCTGGCTACAACTCACTGTGCCAGTGCTCCGATACCTTTCACCCAATTCCCCAGTGATCTGACCCATTTCTCAACAAAGGTTTAAGCAACTGAGAGAGGCATCCTGTTACTGAGACTGAATTATTGCCTGACTATACTACTCCTTAGTATTGAGTTTAGCTCTCTTCATCCAGAGACCTTAAATAGCATAAAGAATTAGAGCAGCAGTACTCACTGCAGCAGGAAAAGTACTCTGTTCATGTATCTTTGACTTTGAAAAACCGTTTGTATATTCACTTACTCATCATTACATTACTTACTCATCTGGTTCATGGAATGACTAATCATGTCTGCCCACCCACCAATCAGGATCTGTCCATTTCTGGATCTCCTAACCCAGGACAGAGGTAAAATCAAACATCCCAGCCTGGGCTCACTCCACCTCGGGACCTGGTGTTTGGATGGGCATCAGAACTAGAAGGCTCATGTTCTGCCCCCATTCAGGAAACCTTAACCAAATTAGAAAGGATTCTACTAGAATCTGCTACCCAACCAAATGGAGATGACTTTTGGCGTGGGCACGACTCCTCCAACATTCTCCAGATTCTGCAGGCATTCTGGTTGTCTTAGACTATCTCCTGTCCCTGAGGGCTTCAGGTCTCACTCTTAGTTCACTATGGGTACACCTAGCAGTGATTAATGCCTTCCTTCCTCTGGTGGAAAGACATTCCATCTTTATCCACCTAACTACTGTATGGTTTATGAAAGGCTTGATCGGGACCTTCCCGCCAGTCCTTATACCTATGCCTCAATGGGACCTTACCCTCATTCTGTCAACACTCATAGGTCCACCTTTTGAACATATGGTGACATGGCCCACCTGTCCATGAAGGTTGCATTCTTAGTGGCCGTCATTTCATCCAGGAGGGTTTAGTGAGCTAGGAGCCCTCATGGCGGACCAACTGTATAGTGTTCCACAAAGAGAGTTTTCTCTTCATTTACACCCCCAATTTCTCCCCAGGATGGTTTGAGTTCCCCATCAATCAAATTATACTTAACTGTGTTTTTTCTTGAAACCCCACGCTTCCTCCAAAGACAAGAGGGTTCACTCCCTTGCCGTCCAGCGCCCTGGCATTCTACCTGAATAGAACCAATCCCAGTAGGAAATCGGAGACTTTGTGTTGCCATAGCAGAAAGGTCAGGTGGGCAAGCCATATCCTCCCAGAGATTTCTAAATGGGTTTCGGGATGCCTCCTAGGTACGTCTACGCTACCCGCCGGATCGGCGGGCAGCGATTGATCTAGCGGGGGTCGATTTATCACGTCTCTAGTCTAGACGCGATAAATAGACTCCCGAGCACTCTCCCGTTGACTCCTGTACTCCACCGCCGCGAGAGGTGCAGGCGGAGTCGATGGGGGAGCGGCAGCAGTCGACTCACCACAGTGAAGACACCACAATAAGTCGATCTAAGTACGTCGGTTTCAGTGACATTGTTCACATAGCTGAAGTCGCGTAACTTAGATCGATCCCCCCACCTTAGTGCAGACCAGGCCCCAGAGAGCTAGAAAATCACAAGAATCCCTCCCCCTGCAGGTATCACAGCTTATGCCACATGAGCACAACCTGCCTCCATGGTATCCCTATCTGACATCCCACCACAGGACATTTTCAGGGCAGCAAGTTGGATTTCTGTCCACACGTTTGCGACATTGGCTGTGGGTACATTGGCTGTGGATGCAGCAGTAGGAATGGCAGTATTGCAAGTATCTTTTATTGCCATCTTCCTCACACCCTCTTCCAGTCTGAACATTGTTTGCCAATCCAATCACCCATGTATGGAATACACCTTGGGGCCAGCACTTGAAGTGGAGGTTTTTCAAGATGTCATCCCTATGTGTATTCTACTACCTGTCCTCCATCCCCTGTACTTCAGATCCTGTTGGATTTGCGGTGATAGAAGGAACTGGAGAGGTGTTGACCCACACTGCCTCTTATAGCCTTGGTTGGGAGCATGAGGGGAGCTACTGTGCATGTGCGGGTCAGTGGACACTGCTTTGAAGAATTTCTGGACTTGGGTGCACGGCATGCATGCGTACCCATGTGTGGAATACAGATAGGGACCCAACAGCTCTAAGAACCTCCAGTTACAGCAGGTAACCTGCACCTTTTTTAAACCAGCATGACCTTTTTCCTTGATTGAGGCTTTTGGGGCTTCTAGTAAAGTGTTCTTAAACAATACCCAATTACCATTCACATTTTTCTGATTAAATTGTCCCTCTAGCTGATTTTCAGCCTTTTTTGTGTGTGTGCGCGTGCGCACACACACACACACACACACACACACACACACTGGTCTGGACTTCGTTCTGTTTGCACATTATAAATGTGATCAAGTCATAATCGTTTGTACCTAAGCTACCATTAATGTTTTAGTGCTGTGATCAGTTCCTCTATGGTTGTCAAGAGGAGATCTAATACAGGATTCCCTGATGTTGGCTGGAACACTTTTGAGTTAGGAAACTGTCATCTCTAATATTTAGGCACTCCAAGGATGCTTTAGTACTGGGAGCGCGAGTCCTCTAGCATGTCACTCAGATTGAAGTCGTCCATGATCTCGCAGCTTATTTTCTCAATCTACTACTCTTACTTAACCCAACTCCCATCAATTTCAGTGGGAGTCTTGCCTGAGTAATGAATGCAGCGCAGACCAGAAGCAGGTGCATTTTGGGGTGTTAATACATTTCAGGGGTATCATCAGGCCTGGGCCCGAAGATGGAGTGACTAGTTAGCAACATAGTGTAGCAAACACCTGGAAATGCACTGCCTGTTGTAGTATATTGCTGTCACCGATATAATAGCTTGTTCTTTTATAGCTTGCTCCATCTGAGAATCAAAAAGTACTTGACAAACATTAAGTGGTTAATCCTTATGACATTCTTGTGTGGGAAGCACTGTCTCAATTTTACAGATGGGGAAACTGAGGCATAGAGAAGTTGTGTGATTTGCTCAGGATCCCTCAGGGAGTCAATGGCAGCTCCAGGAATACAACTTGGATCTCCTGATTCCAGTCTAGTTTTAGCTACAGGGAGAATCAGTGACCCTCAGTGTATTAACAGAGTTATCATACAACTTTCAAAATGGTTTTGGGGATTGGGGTGGCTTGTTGCTGCTTGTACTGCATTCGGTTGATGTCCTCAGGGCCCCACTATGCTATGAACTATGCAAAGCCATACTAAGGCAGTCCCTGCCCTGGAACTTAGTCTAAATAGACAAGACATACAAAGGGTTGGAGGGGCACTGGAAGTCCAGAGCTGAGGGGACATGCCCATGGTCATAGTGTAGGTCAGTGACAGAGCCACGAATGAATCCTGAGTCCCAGGTCAGCACCCAATCCACTAGGCATTGCTGTCCCACAGAGAAAGTCCCCTTACCCCAACCAAACCTATAAAATAGCTATTGGGACAGCTTGAGAAGAGGTTGCTATAAACATGACTTGTTTCATAAAGAAGGGACATCCAAACTTGTGCAACCCAATGATTGTACTGGCCATTTTCTGGGAGCCCGAAGGGTGGTTGCTAATTGGCATAAATTGAAGCAGATTGCAGTCACCCTCCCCTTTTTAATTTGGACCATGTGGGCCTGGGGTGACTATAGGTCCCAGCTCATGGCCACTCGGATCAAGATGGAGCCTCGCATGCTGGAACCTGTCATCTCCCCCAGGCGTCTTCTCCCTCTTGAAGCAGGATGAGACTGCAATCTGTGTTTGGCCACTCGTGCTACAGAAGCCCAGCCTGAGAAATCTGACGTGGCTTTGGCTAACTATTGCTGTTAATCTTCATTCACAAGCTTTAAAAAGAAAAAAACAGATTCAGGCTGTTGGTAGAAACTGAAGCTGGGGGGAAAAAATAGTTAAAAGTCAGCTAAAGTCACCTTGGTAACTGCTGCAATACGCTCGCCCAGAACAAGGAGACATCAAACCCAGCTACAAACAGCTTTAAAGAAACAAAAAGAATTTAATCATCTAAAGAATTAATTTGACAACTGCCCACACTTACACCTCCCACAAGTCTTCAATCACTTGGAAATGTGCTTTAATCTCCTCCAACTCCCCTCCAATTTCATAAAATGCTAGATGTGCAGTCCTCAAACTGGGGCATTTCCGGTATACTGCTTACATTTAAATGTGCTGCCTTTCCAAACACTGCAGCCCTGGCTTTTGCCGACTTGTTTTTTCTGGACATAGAGAAACAAGAATTATTTATGTGGGTTGGATGAAGCATTAAGTCTGGAATAGACAAAGTTTGCAACAATGTACGTAGTAGTCATCTTGATCTAAGTCATAACACTAAAAATTACACCAGCCTTTGCTCCTGATTTATTTGGTGATGGGTGGAGAAGTGAAAGGTTATGGGTAAACAACAATTGGAGATATTGGTGCTAGAAACCAAAGTGTTTCTAAACTCTCCTTGAAAATTTGAAACTACGAGCTAGGCATGGCAGGGAAAGCCACGCCATGAACTTCTTTTTAATAACGCCCCAGCAATTCCATCAACCTCTCATCTGGACCGTCACCCTTTCTACGGGCCAGAACAAAGATTTCCGTTCCTGCTGAAGGAATGTTAATGTCTCTTGCAGAGTTGTGTGTCCATTGCACACTTGATAATCTGAAAGTCAGATTTAATTCTTGGCTTTTCTGTAGCGCCTTCCATCTGAGCATCTCAAAGCACTTTACAAACACCACTCTGTTAATTATTGCAATTGAGGGAGGTAGCTCCACTTCTCAGATGGGAAAACCGAGACAGAATTTAAAAAGAAATCCAAGGCTTTGTTTTCTCTGCAAAAAAGGTGAGGCATTTTGTTGTTGTTTTGTACCTTGAGTTAGCTATGTCGAGGTAAAACCGTAGCAGAGATGAGACATGGATAGTTTTTTACCTCCACTAGCTACAGCAAGGTAAAAACTACTTGTGCATCCACTAGGTTTTTACACTGAGAGAACTGCGGGCAGGTCTACATTAGAAGCACTACATCGGTGCAGCTGCACCGTTGCTAGAAATGCATATGGACTTCCTAGTGTGTTGTAAACAGGCCGGGACTTTCATCTGACCCAGTTACAACCAACCATGGTTGAGACAGTGTAGCTGTCTTGTCACCCAGCCCCCACAATGTCTGCACCCATCATGCTGCCTACCTGTGTTCGTATTAGTGCATTTTGGGACTATCTGGGCCACTGTCCCCGCTAGTGCCCTGGGGATGCGTGCACAGAGCAACAGCAGTATCCACATTGGGGGCAATGCACTTGGGGGTGCCTTATTATGCAAGGAGGGGGATAGGCAAGCTCTGCTACACATTCATAGTTGTGGGTTTACATCTATACAGCAAAAGGCATGTTACAACCTGATTCTAGGAATAGAGTGATGTAGGCCACATAGCTACTGTGGCTAGTGACTTGTATTAACTACCTCATGTGTGGACACACATGTCTTGAACGACCTATGTCACAAATTTCAGAGTAGCAGCCGTGTTAGTCTGTATCCGCAAAAAGAACAGGAGGACTTGTGGCACCTTAGAGACTAACAAATTTATTAGAGCATAAGCTTTCGTGGACTACAGCCCACTTCTTCGGATGCATATGTCACAGTGTTCAGAAAGTTTCAGTGTAGAGAGAGCCTACACCTCGATTCAGCTACCCCAGCTTTACTCTTTTAACATAATCAGATCCCTCCCCAGACCATAATCAGAGGAACAACCCACGGTTCAAAGAAATAACAAACATGGCGGTGGTCACTATTTTGGAAAGGCTTTTAGCTGAACGGATTGCTAATTATTTGATGTTACTTAAGTGTTAACTGCCATATTGCTTCACACATTCACCTTTTTAACAGAATGGCTGGTTACTGATTAATGTAAAGTCTTAACTATTTAGGGTCTGAAAAAAACCTGTTAGTTGTATTTCCAAGTTATACGTACGTTAGTGTCATCTGGTGAGCACGTAAGGCACAAGCAGCATTCGCCATTTAAAAACAAGAGTTTTCGATATGACCTACAACGTCCAGCCCTTGCCTTCACAGTGTTGTGGTGGTGTTATATTGGAGCCTGTGGGGCCTGATCAGGAATCAGAGTCCCATTGTGCTAGGCATTGTACAGACTAGTGAATTAAAAACAGAACAAAAAACCAGCCCCAACCCCAGAGAGCTTGCATGCCCTGGTTTGTGGCAAACTCTATGGAATTCTATTCTGTAAAAAAAACATTAACCAGTCTGGGTAGAAAAGGGCCAATACCCGTCTCTCATCTTTACTAACTAAATTGCTGAATAACTCTGGATATGCCCACATGTACACAAATTCTGCAATTGCACGTATCAGTTGATAAACTTAAAGTCTAAAATCTCTCATGTTTCTGGTGGCCGACATCCTGTTGGGGGGCTTGGTAACGAATAATTGGAAACTCTAGATGACAGGCTAAGGCTTTGTCTACACTACACCCGTGTCGCTAAAAGTCGGGCAGCGTAAACAAAAATACTTCCACACGCACCCCGGGGTTCACGTTGTGGACAGGAGAGCGTTCCTGCCGACAACGAGCCATTTACACTGCCACTTGCTGGGGCAAAACTTTTGTCTTGGGGGTGGGGTGGGGGGGGACTTTTTTAAGCACCTGTGAAAGACAAAAGTTTTGTCATTCAATTGGCAGTGTAGACAAAGCCTAACTTTCCCACAGCGTAATGTGTATATAAGATCTGATAAGGAAGTTCAGGTAAACCTTAGGTTAAGGTCAATTGATCATTAATCAACCATGCACTTCTTGGGTAATCAAACTGTAAAATGTTTTCTTCAGTGTCTGGCCCATTCCACTGCTTTAAGGCCCCACCTATATGGAGCTGTAAAATGTGTTTGCTGAACCAGTTTAAACTCTCAGGTTTAGATGCCAGGTAGCCTACAAAGGGATGTGTCTTCACTGCAGAGTTAATCTGGTGACTGGCCTTCAGATGATCAACACCTGGTTAGCAAAGCCCAGTTCCTGTGTCCTCACCAGTGCTGCACTCGCCCATGTGTGTCACTAGGGCTGCAGGTAGGGTGACCAGACAGCAAGTGTGAAAAATCAGGACAGAGAGTGAGGGGTAATAGGAGGCTATGTAAGAAAGACCCAAAAATCGAGAATGTCCCTATGAAATCGGGACATCTGGTCACCCTAGCTGCAGGGGACACATACCATGGTCTTTTGTGTTGCTTGGCTGCTTTCCCAATAACCTGGGAGAACATGTCTGCCCTTCTGGGCCCAAGAGGGCGGTGGGCGGGCTGGAATTTTGGAAGGCATTGGAAGACTGTCAGCACTCAAGTGGTTTAGCTTGTTTCCTCACTGCAGAGTGGGAGTAGGTTCCCAGCCCTCGTGAAAGCTTCACTTAGGTTTTAGCTGATAGCCCTAGTTGAGCCAGCTAGCCTGGGTTTAAAGCATCATCAAACTCAGGTGAGAGGGATGTGGATGGGGAGGGGCGTGAGAGCATTGGGTAACTCTGTAGCGAGTGTGAAGACACACCCCAAATCAACATCATTGGTGGACAAGCTGTTACATCATGATTCTCCCATTCTGCATCTGAGACAAGGCTCCATCTTGCAGCGTAGAAAGGGTCATGCCATATTTTAATGATGTTCCTGAACTGTCCTGTGACATGGTAACATTGTTTGGTCTGCCCTGCAGGATGAAATTAGAAGCACGTTTTAACTGTCAGGGACAGGTGCTTGGAGTGTTGTCAGCCAGTCTCCTTCCTCTCTTAGGGTTACTATATTTCCACAAGCGAAAAAGAGGCCGGGGGGGAGGAGCCCCACTCTAGCCCCGCCCCGCCCCCATCCACTCCCTCCCACTTCCCACCCCCTGATTGCCCCCCTCAGAACTCCCCACCCCCCCCCCCGCCCCTTGTCCCCTGACTGCCCCCTCCTGGGACCCCTGCCACTAACTGCCCCCCTAGGATTCCACCTCCTATCTAAGCCGCCCTGCTTCTTGTCCCCTGACTGCCCCCTCCTGAGAACCCCCTACAACCCTACCTGTCCCCTGACTGCCCCGATTCTTATCCACACCCCCGCCCCTAGACAGACGCCTGGGGACTCCCATGCCCTATCCAACTGCTCCCCACCCCCCTGACAGGACCCCCAGAACTCCTGACCTATCTAACCCCCCCCCTGCTCCCTGTCCCTGACTGTCCCAACCCCTCTCCACACCCCTGCCCTCCTGACAGCCCCCCCCAGAACCCCAGGCCCATCTAACCCTCCCTGTCCCAACCTCTCTCGACACCCCTGCCCCCCTGACAGCCCCCGCCCCCAAACTCCCAACCCATCCAACGCCCCCCTCCCTGTCCCCTGACCAGGGCCGGCTTTAAAGAGCCTAGGAATCGGGCTGCGCTTCGTCCGGGGTTGCGGGGCTTGGGGCCAGGCGTGCTCGGCCGGGGCTGGGCCGGCGCTTCTGGGTCCCGGGCCGGAGGCAGGGCCGGGCTGAGGCGCTCAGCCGGAACCGGGGCCGGAGCCACTGGGGCCCGAGCTGGGCCGGAGCCGCTGGGCGCAGCTCGGCCAGGGCCGTGCCTTCCCGGAGCTCTCCTTCCCCCCCCCCCCCCGCCCCAGCTTACCTGCTGCTGCTGCCTCCCCCTTGCCCCTGCTTCTTTTCAGACTTCCCGCGAAGATCTGATTCGTGGGGAGGGGGAGGAGCAGGGGGTGGAGCGTTCAGGGGAGGAGAGGAGGGGGAAGACAGCTGCGGGGCCGGACAGTGTGGTAAGGCTGCAGGGGATGGGGGGAGCCGGGAAGGGGCTTTGGGTGCCCAGCGGCGCTTGGCCGTCGCTTTTCTGTCTATAAATAGCCGATCGGGGGGAAATCCCGGACGTTTTTAGATTTTTAAAAATCTCCCCGGCCGGCTATTTATAGACCGAAAAGCCGGACATGTCCGGGGAAATCCGGACATATGGTAGCCCTATCCTCTCTCCTCTCCTCTCCCCAACCAAATACAATGATTCTGTAGTGTAGTGGTTTGAGCATTGGCCTCCTAAACCCAGGGTTGTGAGTTCAATCCTTGAGGGGGCCACTTAGGGATCTGGGGCAAAAATCAGTACTTTGGTCCTGCTAGTGAAGGCAGGGGGCTGGACTCAATGACCTTTCGGGGTCCCTTCCAGTTCTATGGGATAGGTACATCTCCATATATTATAAACCAAGATTGACAGATAAGAGATGTAAACCCTGTCTCTTCTGACATCATGTAAGTTGATGGCACTCTATATGTGCCTCCCTTTCCAGCCAGTTGGCCTCTTTGCTGTCTCCACCCCTTCCTGTCCTTGATCCCAGTCCTTCTGCTCACTCAGTGCTTTTTGTTTGATGTGTTTTGGGGGGAGGGGTTTTCCTATTGCATGTAAGATCCTTGGATCAGGCACCATCTTTTCCTGTGTTCTCTACAAACACACAAGGAATTATAATGCTGCTCTTTAAACATACAAAGTATTTTAGTTTATGATCTGGTATTTTGAGATATCTACCTGATTATACTGAAGATTCTGTCTTGTGAAGTTCGTAATTGCAGAATGTAACCTCTAAGTTAAACAACATTACCGTGCCCTTGTAAAATATAGTATAAAGACTGCATTGTTTTAAAGCAGCTCTACTTCAAAGGGAAAACGGTCTACAAATATTCTGTGAATTGTGTGTGGCTTTTGTACTTTGAATATTGTACTTAATGCTAGCAGAAGTTAGAGGGTTTAAGAACTGGTTATGCAACATCTAAAGCCTGTGGTTGGTCTGATGAAGGAAAAGGGTTGGGTTGATTCAGATTGTCTCTTTACTATAGGTCTCTAACGCTAAGCTGCTATAGCAGTGAGTCAGGACAGCACAGAGCTTTCTGGACAGCCCCGTTTCTTAAAGAATACTAGAAATGGGGCGTGGGGTGACCTGCTAGGTCCCGCAGGCTTGCCTCTGCCCAGGCAGCATTGTACCTTACAGAACATTCTGTCATGCTTCTGGCTTCATGGTGTAATTTTACTCCCATTCTTTATTAAACTTTATTTCCAGAACTTTTAAGGTCACTAGATCAAGATGAAGCATTGCATGCTAGGATCAGTAGTCTGTGGGCCACACTTGTAAAATGGAGACATGGGTGGCTTGCAATTAGCTATGTCCTTCTGGCAAGCTGTTGTGGTGTCCTTCTGTTAGACAGCTTTCACGGAACTGCTCTAAATAATCACTGAATTTTTCTGCTGTCTTTTCGCAAGGCTGACAATAGTTGGAACGTGGGTCTCAGGTTCTAAATAGGTGTACACTGTTTTTTCTCTTAGAAGCCGTAAGGATAGTTTAGAGAGCGAGAGCTCAGCAGCTATCATTCCTCACGAGCTAATCCGCACAAGACAGCTTGAGAGCGTGCACCTGAAATTCAACCAGGAGTCTGGAGCACTGATTCCACTTTGTCTAAGGTGAGAGGAGCTGGTTTCTTTCTGAGCTCTGCTTTAATGGCTGCAATTCTGCCTTGTGGCCTTCTTTCTTCATACAGATGATCCTATATAGATTTTTAAAAGACCAGAGCTGAGACTCTTTGCCAAAAACATTAGAAACAGATGACACTATCCACAGACCTGAGGAAGAGCTCTGTGTAGCTCAAAAGCTTGTCTTTTTCACCAACAGAAGTTGGTCCAATGAAAAATATTACTTCATCCACCTTGTCTTTCTATTGTGCACCTAAGTTCATCATGCCAAAATTGTTTCCCATGTTTTATGTTGGGGGTTGAAACAGCAGAGTTTTTTGATCAAACTAATGCTGCTAAGTATCTTATCAAATTAAGGGATGGCTCCTACGGTCCTGTCACATAAATCCCTTAAGACATTAACTTTAACTTGTGCAGTTTTAGGGCAAACATTTGCCATCAGTTGTGCACACAGTTTTGTATATGCAAATTCTGTCATTGGTATCCCTAAATCCACATGTTGCACTGCACTTATACTGTAAAGGCTGTATCTTGAGAAGTTGCACCTAAGGAGGGGATCAGGGTTTTGACCAGTCAGTGACCTGTCTAAATCTCCAGAAAATTCAGCTAGTGACTTTTTTGTTTAAATGCTTTTGACAGAAATTGTAAGAGAGTTCTGGTCTTTGAGTTTCAGAGTAAACTGAAGGCCACTAATTCTTATTGAGTTAACAATAATATTTTTTGTTGACTACTTTTAAAATTAAAAATGCAATAAAGGATGCAGTAACTTGCCTCTAAACTCTTTTCTCTCAGATGTACTGGTCAGCCTGACATCACTAGATATTTATGATTTGAATTGTGCAACATCATAAATTAAGGACTTGTCTACATGGGTACATCCAGGAAGGTTAATCCAAATGACAAAAAGTGTGAATTTGCAGAGGATTAGTTAAACCGCATTAAACACCTGTGTAAACACCCGCCTTCAGAATTAAGGTCACTTTAATTCTAATTAATAGCAGCCATGCAGGGATTTAATACGATTTAACTAATCCACTTCAAATTCACGCCTATTGTTAATTCAGATTATTTTTCCTGGATGTCCAGGAAAGATAGACTTGTGGCTAATGCACAGGGCTGGGAATAGGATCCGGATTCTATCACTAGTTGTTTACACCAGGTCATATGGGAAGTCACTTAACTTCTCTGTGCCTTAATTAGCTCCAGCTGTAAAACGGGGATAACATATTCACATCTCCCTGAGGCTGTGAACTTCAATGCCTTTGGTGTGACTTGAGATTCCCACACGGAAAGCACCGTCGCAATGAATTATTATTTATTATAGATGAACAAACATGTATCTCTTCTCCTAAACGTTTTATTTAACATGAGTCCACTGGCACAGACTAAATTTAATAAGTTACAAGGTAATGGATTAATATATAACATGAGCTATTAATTTGTAGAAGTTATTATCCTAGTGGGACTGCTTTGTGCCACCACAGAAGAGATGTGGATTCTGGACTCGGTCCTGCTGGTGTTCTCTGAGCTGATGGAGTTGGGAGTACTGTGCCTTATGCATCAGTGGCAGGGACTGGTGCAAATGGGATACTAATAAAGTCCCAATCAGTCTTCCTCGACTAGAAGCATTGTAATGTGGAAGTGGAGCCTTGGGATTGAGGGTGTGAGAGCACATGTGCACTTCCAGAGTTCCAGAAGAGACTTGTGACCCGCACTAAGGGACAAGGCTGTGAAAGTCCTTCGTACATTCACTGAGAATTAGTGGTTACTGGGGTGTGACGTATTCCTAAGGGTGATCACAGATGCTCCAGTTTATATCTTGTGGTGGGTCTGTACTGACCTGCTTGTGACCTCCGTTTATGTATGTGTGTTCTATTCTCCAGGGGCAGGCTGTTACATGGACGGCACTTTACATATAAAAGTATTACAGGGGATACAGCAATCACATTTGTATCGACAGGAGTAGAAGGAGCCTTTGCTACAGAGGAGCATCCTTATGCAGCCCATGGGCCTTGGTTACAAGTAAGAGCCTCTTTTTTCTTCTTCCTCTTTGACCTCCTTCCTTTTCTGTTCCTTCAAAAAACAATCCCTGTGTACAGCTTTCTCTGGCCTACAAATCTTACAACAAAGCTAGACATCCTGCTGCAGCTTTCCTGACCATCAACACCTGATTCTTACGATACTCTCAGTAGCTCCAGAAATGATTAAAAATGTAGAACTAGTCCTCGTTAGGTGAATGGAATTTGAAATATAAAACGTTGGTTGGCAATTTCTAATTTCTTAAATGAATACAGCAATTTTCATCTCTCAGAGGCCCGGATCACTTTACAAATTCTACATATTTCGGTTACATTTTAAATTTAAAAGTTAAAAATTTTTTAAATTAAATTAAATTTTAAATTTATGGAGATATCCTATCTCCTAGAACGGACCTTGAAGGTCATCGAATCCAGCCCCCTGCCTTCACTAACAGGACCAAGTACTGATTTTGCCCCAGATCCCTAAGTAGCCCCCTCAAGGATTGAACTCACAACCCTGGGTTTAGTAGGCCAATGCTCAAACCACTGAGCTATCCCTCCTCCCCACTGTAGTGGTTCCTGCCACTACAGTGCAAATACCTTAGGGGTGAAAACTAATAGGGGAATTCAGGGAGGCAGAATGGAGTTACCTAAACTAATAGCCAGGGCCATCAGGGTGAACAGCTTAATCTTTGGGAAAAGTTATAGGCTCTTTAGTGATTGGAAGTGTTCCGGAACCCTGTCTTAAATTGTCCCCAAAACAGGGCACTAACCGCTGCACATCATCCTATAGCCCCCTCACCACCTCAAATCCCCACACAACTTCTTGCACCAGCACCCTGGATTTCCCTTGGAGTTTCCCCATCCACATGCTAGCAAGGGTCAACCCTGGTTAGCTTAAGACCACCAGTGGTGGGATGTCATAGACCTTTCCTAGTCGTGTTTATGGCCAAGCAAAAATAAAATAGCTTTGGGCGAAAAGCTCCCTTTCTAAAGAATTAGACGCCTGGTGCGCGCTCTCTCTCTGTTTATTGTACACTGTTCCTCCAAGGTGCACTTCTGTTTGAACACGATTTAGGATCCTATTGTTCCAGTATCACAATTAAGCTGGCTATGGCTAGTATTCAAGGCACCACAATGTATATGTTCACAAATGTGCAGGAAGCCAGGCATGCAAATCTGTAACTCCTAAAGGAGCTGACTGGGTAGCACGGCGCTCTCACAATGATTAACAGGGAATGGTCGGTTTAAGAGGTGGGTCATTCACTGTTTGCTTGTGCTCACCAACACATGACACACAAGATCTTGTGACTGTGTTAACCCCAAACATAACAGTATTTGTTTGAGTTTACACCACGTCCTGAAATGTATTAATGTGTAGAGATGCCAGGTAGCCTCTAAAGGGTGGAGAATGGCAATAATAATGCCATCATTCAGGCATATAACTAATATTAATCCTTCTGGAACGAGCTAATTCCCAAACGTCTGTTACTAGGACCTGCAGGTTTACTGGGGTCACATGGGGTTGCTGGGAAGGAAGGAAGGTTTCTGGTGGCTGGGAGGAAGGGTGGGGCCCTTTGCAGGAGCAAGTCCCCACCTTGCTTCCTACACTGGGGAACTTCTTTGGTCTTCACTTCTGCTGGGACCTGCTCCCCTTGCTGCCGGCCACTGCCCTGTCCCTCAGTTTAGTATCAGCAGAGGTAAGGTGGTCAGACTGCAGATAGGCAGGGAATACTGGCAGGCCCGCCAACATTGTGTAGAGCTGGCGGGGTGCCTGAGACTCTTGCCTTAATGTAAGGAAGGAAGGATCACTTTTTGAATGAGCAGCAGCTGAGGGGTTGGGAGTGAAGATGCGAGGTCCTAAAGACAAATCCATTGGCTTCAGCCTAAGGGTCAAGAGAAGTTGTGGTATGCAAGTGACATAGTGGCAGTTTCCAAATTGGATTTCTCCTCTTAGCTTTTGGAGTAGCAGGGCTTGAGAGCACTGGTGTCATCAAAGTAAATCCTGGAGGGGAATCCTCGCATCACGCTGCCAAGACCTCAGCCACACAAAGGCATTGATGGGCTCCAGAGGGGGTAGGTCCGTGGCTGAAAGCAGATCACTGTGGTGTGATGGCTTGTTGTGAAGGAGTATAAACTGGGGGGTTGTGGAGAGGAAGGGAAGCAGCAAGCCTCCCCTGATGGTGACTTTTTTCCATACCATGGGGAAGGAACAGTTGATATAAGTCCAGGGCCGGCTCTGGCTTTCTGGCCGCCCCAAGCAAAAAAAAAAAAGGGGGTCAGCCAGAACGGCAAAGCAAAAAAAAACTGGAGCGCAGGTGCAGGGGGACCGGCTAGTGGCAGGGAGGGGGAGGGAGCGGGCAGGAGAGAGAGAGAAGGGGGATGGCCAGGGCTACAGCGGGGGCGCTGCCACGCGGCCCCTCCCACTGCGCCGCCGCCTGCTGGGAGGGCTCCACTCCGGTCCGCGAAGAAGAAAGGATGAGGACTGCCCTGCCGGGCTTGCTGCAGGGCGCTCCTGTCCTCCACGCCGCCGCCCCCTACAGGGCGGCCAGAGCGGAACAAAAAAAAAAAGCGGCCGAGCCGGCCTAGGATTGGGTGGAATGCCGCCTCGACCAATCTGCCACCCCAACACCAGCTTGCTCGGCTGGTGCCTGGAGCCGGCCCTGTATAAGTCGTCCTTCCAGCTCAGGTTTAAGGCATAGTAGGGGAGGAGTACATGGGGAAGCTTGCCCTGCTCGCTGTCCACGCTCTGGGGATGATTAGGTTATTTCATTCTCCCGGAGCTGTCAAACTGGAACCTTTCCCAAACACTTGGCATATTTTTCCTGAAAGTAACTTTTTAATTATTTATAAAAGCTAAATTCTCATAAAGGTCTATCATGTCAGGCTGGGTTATTTCTTAGCTTCTTCCACTCTCTTGTATTATTGAATACAAAAATTACTTTGATTCACAAAAGTACAGACGTATTCCTGAAGTCCTACTTGTTAAAACTAGAGATTTCGGCTGTGTTAGCTACTGTGCCAGTCTCTAACATTGCGCGTGACCAAAGACTTCCACAAGGCTTTTTGGCCCTTCCCCTTTCACCTTGGCTGTCCCATGGCAACAGCAACAACAGCCTGACCATAATGCTGAGCAAAACCTCTCTTCCCCCTCTGGGGAGAGTAAATGTTCCGGGTGAGCAAAGAAAAGATAAGGAAGAGGTGCCCATCCTGACTGCCAGGGTTAGAGAGTTAAGGCTGGTAATTCCCAACGGCTTCAACACAATTAATATGGGATGGTGTTAATATATATTAAAGGTTCTTGGGACAAATTGTCTGGATGTGCTGAACCTCTCTTTGGAAATCTCGCTTGTCTATCTTTAAATCTGCTCAAGGTGAGTGAGAGTGACATATGCTCCCCCCCCTCTTTACTTAAGTACACCTCTACCTCGATATAACGCTGTCCTCGGAAGCCAAAAAATCTTACCGCATTATAGGTGAAACCGCATTATATTGAGCTTGCTTTGATCCACCGGAGTGCGCAGAGGCCCCCCCCCCGAGCACTGCTTTACCGCATTATATCCAAATTCGTGTTATATTGGGTCACGTTGTATTGAGGTAGCGGTGTATGTTTAGACACTATGTGCGGAGATTCACTGTTGAAATTAATCTGTCCCAATAAAGTTTGCCCGAACCTTTAATACATATTAATGTTATCCTAGGATAGCTTGTGTCAAAGCTAGTCAACATGCATGCATCGGCCGTTGGGAGTTACCATCCTCAGCTCTCAAACGCTGGGAGTCAGGACTTGCTTATGCAAAACGTTTCAGCTTTACCGTGGCATTCCCTACCTGCCCAGCACAAGGCACACTTCTCCTGACCCCTGTCTTGCTTACTTGGAGCACTTTCTCTCTCCAGAGAGATGGTGAGTGATGGTGATAATTTCTGCTCCTGCTGCTCTGGGCAGTCATTGTTCTAGGGAGCCTTTGATCAAGCACACTGTAAATGTTACCCATCAGCGTTTGCTGCAGTACCTGTTAAACATACAAGCCAATCTACGTAGTACATTTAAAAAACCACTATGGTAAAAATGTCCATTAGGTTGCACAGTCAAGCACCCCGAAGTTAGGAATTGCCTGAAGGAAGACTGCCTGTACAACCTTAATTTGTCTCCCTTATGCATGTACGTTGATACAATCTCTAATTACATGATCAGGTTTTCTCCACTGGGCCCCATCTCACTCACTGCACCGTGTGGACCAGGCTCTGGGAATGAAGTAAGGCTGTGTAGTGAATGCAGCTGTTTTCTGTAGGACCTGTGCAGCATTTGTTTCCACAAGTCGGAAGGCGTGTAGTGAATGAAGCAGGGGATTGCAGGCGGGGAGAGAGGATGGTCTCATGGTGAAGGCAGATGAGCAGTGCCCTGGAGAACTGGATTCTATCCCTGCCTCTGCCAAAGACTTCCTGTGTGGTGCTGGGCGAGTCACTTAAACTAAAACCTTCACATGTGGTCACTAATTGTATGTTCCTAATTTTCTGGCTACCTATCTTGGGATCTGATTTGCAAAAGCACTCAGCATCCCAACCTGCACCTGAGGTCCATGGGAGTTGTCCTCTGAATATTCAAAGTGCTATATAATGCTAAGTTCTTTGGAAAATCTGGTCCTAAGAGAGTCTCAAGTTGGGCACCCAAAATTAGTGGACACTTCTGACAATTTTGGCCTTAGTACCTCTATGCTTCAGTTTCTCATCTGTAAAAGGGGGAATAACAACACTGCCCTACTTCATAGGATCAATGCATCAGATGGTGAGGTGCTCCAATACTTTGGTGCTAGAGGCTATCTGCATATCTAAGAGAGAGATTCAGCGCAGGGTTTAGATGGTGTGCAATAAAAAATAAAGGGCCAGGCAACACACCAAACCAAAATGTTATGGTGGTGCTTTCTTTCAAAAGTTTACAACTGAGCCTTGATTTAATACAGCTTTGAAACTTTACTGTGCAGAAGAAACATGTTGCTTTTAGTGATCTTAATTTAAATGGAACAAGCACAGAAACCGTTTCCTTACCTTGACACATCTTTCTGTAAACTGTCCCCTTATTTTGTTGTTAGGTTTACATTAAACACAGTACTGTACTGTATTTGCTTTTTTGTGCGTCTCTCTCTGCTGCTGCCTGATTGCATCCTTCTGGTTCCAAATGAAGTGTATGGTTGACCGGTGAGTTCATAACCCTGAGGTTCTGCTGTAATTGAAGACCGTATCATAATGTGTACACAAGAGGTCCGAATTAATATTGTGTGGGCAGCTCTGGTGCCACCGTGACCCCCACAGCAGGGAGGTATAAGGGCAAGAAAAGTACTGCCCAGCCCCAGTATCCTTGGGCTGGAGCATGCTCTGTGGGGCTGGAGCATGCTCAATGAAGATGGAATCTTCAGAGAATTTTGTTACTAGCGACTGATAAACTTCTTCGAAACATACAAATGGCGATTTTCAGAGGCTTATAACGCCACTAAATTTGGGTGGATCTTCACGGGGTCAGCAAAGGCACATCCTTGAACCCAGCGGAATCTCCTGCTAAATTTCTAGTGCTTCCTCCAAAGCGTGGAGTCAGTAGGGCTTCTCAACAGAACGAGGATAAGAATTTTTTAACCTTGTCAAAAAGTATCGCTCCTAAACTTTGTTCTCTGAAATGACGGCATCATTCTTGCTGGAACCTTTCCAGTGAGGCACAGATACTGGCATGGGAAATTTCAGTCTGAATGCCTAGAGTGGCCAACTTATAAAGACCATGTTTTCACCTGTTTATAAGTATTAGGAAACCTTAACTCTCGGCATGGCTACCAGCTGTATCTGTAATATAACGTGTATAGTACTGTGTCTAGAGCATCCGTCACGCTAGTACTATAGAAGTGATAAAATTGAAGCACATTGTATTATCACCTCCCATTGTTTAATGAGACCATATTAAGATCATACATTAAAGATGGAAGAAGCTATTAGGTCATCTAGATCAGGGGTTCTCAAACTGGGGGTCAGGACCCCTCAGGGGGTTGCGAGGTTATTACATGTGGGGGTCGCGAGCTGTCAGCCTCCACCCCAAACCCCGCTTTGCATCCAGCATTTATAATGGTGTTAAATATATAAAAATGTTTTTAATTTATGGGGGGGGGGTCACACTCAGAGGCTTGCTATTTGAAAGGGGTCACCAGTACAAAAGTTTGAGAACCACTGATTTAGATCCTCCCCTAGAGGCCAATGGAGGATTGTTCCTGCGGTATATTTTCTAGTGCTTCATCCAGTCTCATTTTGGATGACTCAAATGCTTCTACCGCTTCCTAGAGAAACTGACTATCCCTCAGCCTAATGCATCTTACTGTCGGGAAGCTTTTCCTGCCAATCAGTCTAAGTTATCCATTAATGTCAGGTCTTTACTCCTTAGCTTTTCTCCAAGCCACTGGTAGCACCCTAGAGAAGTCCTCTCCCTCCTTAAAACTTGCCCCCTTAAAATGCATGGACTATTAGCTTGTCTCCCTTCAGACCCTTGTCATCGCTGAGCCAAGCTGTACATAGTCACACAGCAGTGATCCTATCCAGAAGATCGGTAGAACAATGTTGACAGGCTCCAAAAAGTACCCTTCCCCAGGGCTAGTCCAGGTGGAGTTTTAAAGCTGATGAAACAGAGTTGGGGAGTCCTAGCAGCTCCTTAGTGCGCATAGAGACCCTCTTGGGAGATAGCATTTCGAATCCTCATGTACTATTTCCAGCAGAATTGTAAGATCCCTGAATGTAGCAATATGGTGCCCGGGGCAGGGGTAATTATCTTTTCCTTTACAGGGAAGGCCTGGTAGTTTCCTTGGAGTATAGCAATGGGATTCCACCCCCCAGAGAAATCCCCCTTGTTTGTTCACAGTACTTACATGTGTGACACTCTCTGGTGAAAACTATCATGGAAATCTTACAGCACGGTGTTAGAACTCATGTCCTTTTTCATATCGTGCCATTGCCTCACAGAAAATGAGGAGACAAGGCTTCTGAGCTGAGCTGCTTGCAATCTAAATGAGAGAGAGCACAATGAAAGGGGGAGGGTAGATGAGAGAGCTGGGGGGGTCTGCTCACGGCACAGAGCACTATTTACAAGGAGTTTGATTAGGTGCATTTTGAATTAAAGGAATTCCTCCTTCTGCTGTACAGTATTAACGGCAGGAATTCAGCAGGCACACTTTCAGTGCCGTCTGCTCCCAAGAGTTGCAGGAAATTAGCCATGTTGTTGATGAAAGGAAGTAGGCCACAAACTTCGGATCTGCTGGCTCATCCAGTCTAGAAGCAGCAGGTTTATGGATGGAGGATTTCTTAAGGGCTTGTTATATAACTGACTTTGGGGTATATTACACCATTTTACAAGCCAGGCATTCTGAAGATGAAAGGTGCTGTGGTCTGCTTGCCAGCTGAATTTGGGGGGGCTCTTTCCTGATCAGAGATTTACCAACTGTGGCAGACTATAAACAGCTGTGTGAAATGTAGTATTGTAGCCTGGGGTCAGAGCCAGCCTGTTTCAAGTTAAGAATTTCAAGCCCTTGCAATAGATTTGAACCCCTGAAGTGAGAGATGGTGCATTAGTCATGCAGTTGCACCTGTAGACTTAAAATCATAGCCTTAGATTAGTCTCATGTGGTTTTTGGGTGCCAGTCATCGTCGTATGTAGGTTGAAGTACAACTTGACAGATGTGGTTAATAGACTGAATCTTGATGTTGGGCACCAAGTAACACACACGATATACAGTTCATGCATACCATCACTGGTTAAGTACCAAAAAATCATGCTAACAGTGTAGGTGTCTCAGTCATCAGTGGGGAATCAAACCTTGGGCATTCACTATAGAAAGTACAAACCTCCTCCCACCTGAGCTATGAGAGTAATTCCATTAATTTAGTAGTAGCAGACTGTTATAGTTGCTGAGGCTAACCTCTAGAGCATAGGTTCTCAGACTGTGGTCTGTGGACTGCCAGTGGTCCGCAAGCTCCATTCAGGTGGTCCACGGATAGTTCCCTCTAAGGTGCGTGCCTGGATGGCCGCACTCGAGAGAATGAAGGGCCACTCTCCTAATTAGTGGAACTGCGCAGGCATGGCTCCACTAATTCGGTGCCTGGACCCTGGAGAAGACGCACATGTAAGGTGAAGTGGTGGCCTTGGGGGGAATTGGGGGTAGGTGGGAGAAGGCAGTGGCATGAGAAGAGAGGGCGGGGGGAATTTGGGATGTGCAGGGCTGCGGCGGCCAGAGAAAAGCGACTTTCTCCACGGCAGCCACAGCCCTGGAGCTGGGGAGACGGCCCTCCCTTCCAGCCTCAGCTCTGTGGCTGCTGCGGGGAGCGAGACTCCCCTCCTTCCCCGCCCCAGCTCGGGGGCTGCCACGACAGGGGAGAGAGGGCACATCCATCACTTTACAATAGTTAGCGAAAGGTACAAACAACATTTGGAAAGTTCATTAAGTGGTTCGCTGAGACCCTCAACAATTTTCAAGTGGTCCGTGGGAAAAAAAAGTTTGAGAATCACTGCTCTAGAGGGAGACATAACACACAAAGCCAGTGCATTACATAACCATAGCGATGTTAATCCTTACAGAATATAGCATTTTTAACATGGCTGGGCACACACAAGTTTCAACAGGGGTTGCCAAACTTTGGACCTGCAGTTGCACTTTTGACATTCCTAGTTTAGTGATAAAATTGTGGATTTTCTCTTCTATGGTTTTGCAAGCACTATGTGTAACCATGTAGCAAGGGATTTGTAGAGCCGCAGCACGTGTATAAAATGGAGCCTGATCCTCATAGCTGCAAGTTGTGGGCGGGAATCTGACCCAGAAAGCACCTGGCATGTCCTTGGTTGTGCGGTGTTGAAGGAAATGTTTTGCAAACCCTGGCTTGACTCTTTAGCTCTTGCTTGTGACTATTGCAAACAGCCATTACGAA
The DNA here is from genome assembly GCF_013100865.1 of Trachemys scripta elegans. Lineage (NCBI taxonomy): Eukaryota > Metazoa > Chordata > Testudines > Emydidae > Trachemys > Trachemys scripta. The sequence continues at coordinate 123,072,796 of NC_048304.1, read as the reverse complement.
GGCAGAACTACACTCCAGTGTGTGAAACTGGTTGCAGCAGGTCCATAGGGTGGAATGTTTGCACACAGTTGCTGAACTATGAAAATCCTAGGTTATGAATCTATGGGGCTTCTTTGACATCAGAGTGAACACAAACAGGTCCCCCAGAGCTTGTTTTCTTCCCCAGTCATGGCCAAAAGATTTCACCGTAGGAAAGGTCTGCTCTGAGGAGAGGCACGTCCAGCTTTGAATATGCAGAAAACCATTTAATTTGGCCTCCAGATTGCACAGACTTTCCCATAGCTGCATCACAACAGAGAGTCTGTGTTATTCTTTGGAGAGCGAATAAGCTGCTCCATCATTTATGATCTCCCTGCAGTATCCTGTTGATAAGATCTGCTAACGTTCTCAAAGGAAAACTCTGGGTTCAGGTCTGAAATACACAAAGAACAGGGCCTATTTGTTCAGTGTGAGCTTCTAAGGTTTACATCCCAAAGGAAATTAAATTAGAAGCCTAGAGCTACGACGGTCTGTCCTGTTTATTTGCTGGAATGTCACCTTTAATACCATGCACATCTAATGTGTGTGTGTGTGTTAATGCGGTGGTGTGATCTGCAGGCACGGGCATGCTAAGAGGACTAAAAACCTAGGAAGTATTGTGTGTGAGAGGGCAGTTGGTACTGATTTTAATTTATTTTCAGGCTCTTTGTAAGTATCAGAATAAAGAGAGCTCTCTTCTGTACGAAGATCTACTTGCTGATCACAAGGATTGGATCCGCGTGGTCTGTGCATTCCTGCTTTGATGCCTTTATTACATTTTGGTTGGGCTAATTCTGTTGGGAGGAACCTGGTTTCAGCCTGTATGCAGTGTAGTTGTATCTTTAGCCTCTAAATCTTTTCAGCAGTTAGATGTGCCCAAATGCTACGGTAACGGGTACCAATCCCCAGCACCCTCCAGAGTGTATGATGGTGAAGATTTTCCCCAGCTACCTGGTGTAGCAAACCATTTTTTAAAAGCTGGCTTACAAGCATTCCTGAGACACAAGGGCCCACTATCCATTTGGCTGCTCCGGGCTTCCAAAGCTTCTTTCACAGGAAAGGAGGCGCTGTTCACCCAGGACCAGAACTGTGCTGGCTTAGACGCTTTATGTGCTTGTTTCAACTGGAGTTAGTTGTTTGCTGGCTAACTGACGTTAACGAACACAATTGCAAATGCTAATCTAGATACTCCACGTACGTTTGTTCCAGGATCCAAACCGTGGTGGTTTACCCTAGGGGCTGCATCTTCTGCCCTTTATTCTGTAAATATCCTTCCCTGCTCACCCCCCTTCCCCACCTTGTTCTTCTCTGGCCTACAATGAGATTGGTTCATTTGTGCATATATTTCTCCTTCCTCTCTCTCCTCTGACACCCTAGAAATGTCCCTCGGGCTCCTTCCCTATTAACCCTGGATTTTATTCCTACTGCTACATCTGATTTTTATCATTCTTGCCATCTCCACTGCCCTATAGCCACCCCCCACCCTTTTTTTTTCTCGTTTTTGCTCATCTGTGTCACTGTTTGAATATGTATTTCCTCCTTGCCCACTCATCTGATTGCTTTGGGTGCTGGTTTCTTCCTCTTATCTACTGCTGTGTCGTTTGCTACGTCTGCCGTATCCTCTGTCTTCCACTCTCCACCCACTGCCCTGTCACTCACGGCCAGGCTACACCTGAAGAGAAGCTGATCTGCTACATGCAGAGCCCTCCCCAGACAACCCTTGCCAGCTGCACCATCTTCTGGGTTAACCATGCAGGCGACTGTTCTGTTTCTGAGCGTGGATGGCTTTGGTTGTAGTTCTGAGTAAGCAACCCTTTAGGTTCTTCAAACCTTTCATTGACACGCAGGTATTTCCAATTCAACGTGTGCCAGGGCTACCATCTCCGCCAAAGAACTTGCCCACTGTCGTCTAAACCAGCCCTGCTATAGTGCTCATAGATGTTTGGGTTTAGTGTGCCAGCCAAAGAGATGATCGTCTAAGGCCCAACATAGACAATAATAGACATGGAATCATCTGATTGTAGCCAAAAAGCCTCATGAAGCACGTGGGTCTGTGATGTGATACCGCTGATTACATTGCCACAGCTTCCGCTGGGCTTCAGGAGTGGCTCCATGCCACACCACAAACTGGGTACTGAATCTAAACTCTAAGTTAGACTGAAAGCTCATCGGGGCAGAGACAGGGTCGTCCGTTTTGTACAGTGCCACTGCCATGTATGATAGTAGCTTGAGTGGCCAGTGCCTTTTCTGTCCATCTAGCCGATTCAGGGGTTCTCAGACTGTGGGCCATGGGTTCCTAGTATATAGATCAGAACTTACGAGGGAATCTGCAGCATCAGCGCTGTTATGCGCTTCCCCCAGCGAGCTCCGTGCTGCAAGGGAGGCTGTCAACAAGCAGCACTGAGACGAGCTCCAGTTTGGAACTGGAGGGGAGCCGAAAAGGGGTGGAACTGGGGGTTGGCCTTGCTCCCTTTCAGCACTGGGAGCTGGGGAGAGTTGCCTGAGCTCTTGGAGAGGGAATGCAGAGCTGAGGGGCCAGAGGGGAGGAAGTGGGGGAACCATGAGTGGATTTGGAGAGGATGAGTAAGGAGTGAGCAGAGGAGGAGGGAGAATGCAATGCAATGCAGCAGAGCAGAGAAGCGGGAATGCCGGTCACTATAGGATGGAGAGGTGCTGGAGACAGACTGTAAAAGGAAAGGGTGGAGTGAAGGGAGGAAAAAGGAACACCAGGAGAAGCAGAGAAAGAACAGAGCTGTGAGCTGCAATTTGCAAAATGAATAGCCTGCTGTATACCCAAACCCTGCAACACCACACCCAGCACCCCTCACCGGACCCACGTGTGGAGGTGATTTCCTTGTCCTTGACTGCTACCCCACCTCAGCAGGGCTTGCGTTTATCTCTGGCCCTCTAAAAGCTGTTCGCGCGGGCACCTTCTGCTACGGCATGTTTCTTCTTAAGAAAAGGGCGAGGGAAGATGCTGGTTCCGCACTTAATATTCAGGACCAGCTGATGTCAGTGGGCATATCTGACTTCAGTGGAGTATGTTGACTGGGAATCTGGCCCTCTCTTTTTGGGGGGCGTGTAGTCAGAAGTTATTGTCCAAGGAACTTCACGTTTGCTAGTCCTCCCCTGGAAAAAGCCTGAGCCTTCCCCCTTCTACCACACCCCTAAATTCTCATGCGGACTAGCAAGGCTGGGGGGAGGGAGGAGCAATTCTGATTGGGAGCGGGGGGAGTTGCACATTTGGGAAGGACCAAGGACTGGTTTTCTGAGCCGAGTCCGAGAGCCATGCTGTATATCCCACACCCTCCTGCTCCTGGCTTGGGCACCTCTCTGAATGCCTCCCCTGCTGAATCTGTGGTTTTTCTAAATGATACACCATTTAACAAGCCAGGTCTCCAGATCAGAGCCCTCGAGGTGCCCAAAATGCAGACTCTGTGCAGGTTCCAGGCTGTCCCGCCCTGTCCCCCTCCACCAGCTGTAGCCCAATTATACTAGAGACTTAACTCCACTGTGCCAGATGAAAGTGTCTGTTTCCCACTGCCTTCCTTTGCAATTGTTTGCTTGACCCCTTTTTGCCCTCCCCTGCCTCCCTCCCCCCTTCCTCTCTGAAGCTGAGCCTCTAATTTTAGACGGAGGAAGATAATTGATGGTAGCAAAAGATTGCCTTGTAATCTTAGCATTTTTTGCAGTGGTTGGGGATGTGGGGGGGAGTAAAGCCAGGAGCTAGAGGCCTCAAACCTTTGTGTCGCCAAAGAAAAGTATGTACAGTCTCCCCTCTGTGCAGAAGAAAGGGGTCCGCTGCTTGGCAATTACATAAAGCTTGGAGTGTAAAAGAGTAAACTAGTGTCTCCCCCTTGCAGATCCTGTTGACTGAAGAGTTCGTAGAAAGAATGCTGGAAGACTTAGAAGATCTGACTTCTCCAGAGGAAGTAAGGCTGCGTTGCTCCCATATCTGGCATCTGCTGGCCGAGAGAAAAGCTGCAGAGTTGGCTTGTTTTGTTAGTGTTGGAGTTTGGCAGCTTCTAGCCCTTCCCACAGCTTCAGGGCTCAGCCACCCTTTGAGCCTGCTGGCATAAACCAGGCCACCTGGAAGAGAAGGGACTGCAGAGGCAATCGGGGACCTGCAGCTAATCCAACACCGCCCCAAGAGTCGGGGGTGTTGGCTAGCGAGGAGGCCGTGGCCACTGCTGCTGCAGAGTGCACTGATTCGGCACGCTTCCCCAGGTAGCCTCCACTGGCGGGGGTCCCGACAGCAATTGGAATGCTGCCATCCCCCGGCCAGAGCCCCAGCAGAGCGGAGCTGTGCGGCAGCCCTGGCCGCTGCACTGGGGTGCAGCTTGTGCCCCCTGCAGCAGCATGGCTGAAGGGCCCCTTTGGCCTGCAGAGCAATGCGGAACACCCAGCATATTTGCTGCCACTTCATATTGCACTTGAGAGCCGCTTTTGGGTGGGGAGGGAGGGGCTATTTCATACCTGCTGCTTGTCCCTTGTTAGTTCCCTTCCCTCCCAAACTCTGTTAAGTTTGAGTGTGGTGCACAGACACACGCAGCCAGCCTGGCAGCGCTGAGCCCAGCAGCAGGGGACGCACCACGGCAACGGACTTTCCCCATCGTGTGACCCAGTCGCATTTAACACCAGCTCTCCCCTGCACTCCACAGAAATATCCTGCCTCGCTTCAGAGAGCAGTAGCAGCCGTGACATGTAATATTTTTATCCCATTTTTTACAGCTCCCTGCGGACTCTAAAGAAACTTTCCTAGGCTTGTAAAGTAACCCTCCTGTCCCTCTGTCCCTCCCTGCTTCGCCTCCCAGAAAAACCTCAGTGCTCTGATTGTTGAACCCTGAGCTGACATAATGCCAGGGTCATATATGCCCTGTGAAGGAGCGCAGCAGGCGATCAAGCACCTCGCTAGCAGTGTAGTGAATTCTCAGGCCAGCTCTTAGCCATTTAAACCTAAGCCAAAGATCATTTGTGCTAGCACAGAAGTGACCATTTTGGAGTCCCTTTTCCCAGGGCTAGTGTTCCCTAGCTTTATTGGGAAGTACATAGTGCCAGACAAAGGATGAGACACTGGCTTCCACATTGCTTTGACATTACTCATTTTAAAATGTTTTCTGACGTATTCTTCTCTGACGAGACCATTTTGGAACCTTCCCAGTTTAAAAGAAAAGGGGCAGGGGATACTGTAGATGGTTATGGTCTTTCATCACCCAGAATCCTGCAGGACTTCGTAAGTCACAGGATCCTAGTTTGTAAAGAGTTTTGGGTCAACTTTATACGTTCCCCAGAGACTTCCTTCGGCTGTTGCCGGTATCCAGCTAGGTAGAATGAAAATCCAATTTTGGATTCTAGGAAAAGAACCCCTCCTTCATGGTGTAATGAGCCAGGTGAAGGTGAAATGAATACCAACTGCAACACCACACACGTCTGGCTGAGCACCTCAAAAACTCATGCTGTGTCTTTGTGTCTCTTCATTAACGTTAGAATGATTGTTTAAGTGCATGAGACCTTAGAGATGGAAGGGGGGCCCATAGGCTAAATCAGATAGTGACCGAAAATAAGGGTGCAGGTTATACGGAGGTTTATAAAACGGTTGGCAAAGTAGTGTAACTTGCACCAATTTTTATTCACTAGAGGAGTAAAATTGAGTGTCCACGTAGGAACTGAGGGGGCAGATGCGCAAAAATACAATTACTGGAATGGTGGAAGGGCAATTTAGGGGTCCTTTACTGCTTATGCCCACTCTCCAACACACTTGTACCAGACATAGGCAAGTCTACGCTGTGGTGGGGTGGGGTGAATGGCAGCTCGTGTTTTCATAGACAAGCAATTGCTCGTGCAGCTGACGCTGAAGCCCACTCCACGGCGTCCTGGCGTCTAGTTTTAGTGGGCTAGCTGGAGTACAGCTACTGTGGGTAAGTCTGTGGGAGCCGCTACTCTCACGCCTGGCTGTAGTGTAGACATAGCCATAGTTTACATGGGCACATGTCATCACTGAATTTGGCCCAAGAACTTTCATGGGAAAGGAACTCATTGCACTAGTTCTGAATTGAACGTCTCTGGTTTAGACGATCCTCCCTAGTCAAGGCAGAACCCCGGGTAGATGCTGCTGTTCAAATCCTTCCGTCAGCTGGTGCTAGTCTGTGCGTGCAGCAACCTTTTAAAAACAAAGCAGTTAACTTTCCAGAAGTTCCCGTGCTTTGTCTGCACAGGCTGGGGGTGACTGGGACAATCCTATTCCCTGGAACAACTTTCAAGATCAGTTCCTTGCATGTTTATGAATGGGGCAAATGTGTAGTCCAGACAAGCCCTAAAACACGAGAGGCAGCTTTAAATAAATAGGCTGCCATTGTACACATCTAGCCATTTGCAGTGTTAATCAGCCCTGCGTCCTCTCCCCTCTCCCCCCCACCCCCCCACTTTCTGTTCTTGATATTCTTTTTCTACTCTGACTTTCCTCTGCAAAACCAGCAGTGGGGAGCAAAAATGAAAGGGAGTTGGGGTCTTTTTCCTCCTCTGAGACACTTATCCTGTAACTCCATGATAGCCCTAAACCCCGCTGCCCCCCAGCTTACCCTTTGTGCAGACACCCTTCCATTTGCTTCCTGCTCAGACGAACTGAGGCAGGGACACTGACTCTCTGAGCAGGCCCGTCGTCTTGTTTCTCCTTGCAACAGTTCAGTACTTCCCACAGCAAAACTGTTTTTGACAGAGCTATTCTGGCATGGGGTCAGCCCAGTACATTCTAAGGCCACCTCAGACACTGGCCAGGAGTGCCCAGCGCTGGTTCTGGGAGCAGGAGTTCTGGGGTTACTTTCCAACAGGAGGGTCTGTGTGTTGGGGTGGAGCTAGGACTGGATGAACCAGAGCACCTGTAATATTCGTGGCTTCCCCTCCACGTGAAGAAGTAGCCACTGGAAGCAGTGGTGTGTAAAATCAGACTTGAGCTCAAGTTCCTACGCTGGGTATCGCAACCAACACTTCTTCTTCGAGTGCTTGCTCATATCCATTCCATTAGGGTGTGTGCGCGCCGCGTGCACGATCGTCGGAAGATTTTACCCTAGCAACACCGGCGGGTCGGCTGTGGAGCCCCCTAGAGTGGCGCCTTCATGGCGCTGAATATATACCCCAGCCGACCCGGCGCCCCCTCAGTTCCTTCTTACCGCCCCTGACGGTCGTTGGAACTGTGGAGCGCGGCGTAGCTGTTCTCCACTCTCCCTAGCTTACTTGATCATTCAGAGTTATAGTTATAGTTGTAGTTCTAGTGTTTATAGTTAAATAGTTTTTAAAGTTGTTATAGTTGTATTGTAGTTCAGGGGGTTAAGGGGGTCGTCTCCCCCTTTCTCCCCCGGCCGCGGGCCCGGGCTCATGCCCAACGCTCCCGGCTTCAAGCAGTGCGCCTCCTGCGCTAAGCCTATGCCAACGAGCGACCCTCATGACTCCTGTTTGAAGTGCCTGGGAGAGTCCCACCAAACAGACAAATGCAAGATCTGTAAGGCCTTCAAACCAAGAACCAAGAAGGAGCGGGACTTTCGGCTCAGGCAACTCCTAATGGAGGCGGCACTTAGCCCGGACACTCCTTCCACGGGCCAGACTTCGGTGCCTAGCACTTCGGTGCGCAGTGCCCCGGCGGCACCGGCTATGACGACCACGCGAGTGGCGTCAGACAAGCCTCCCCGGCACCGGACCTCGTCGGCACCGCAAACACAGCAAGTGCCGCGGCGCCGGTCATTATCCCCAGGGCATAAAAAAGCCCATAAGACGGGGACGTCCGCGCCGAAGACGCCGGCTCCCCCAGTGCCGGGGGTAGAGCCGCGTCCGCCGATGGAGCATCGGAAACAGGCTCCTCCAGCACCGTCGACTCCGGCGCCGAGGCCGTCGAGTCCGGTGCAAATAGCGTCTCCACCGAGGCCGGCGGTGATACAGTGTCTCCCGTCGACTCCAGAGACCTTCGCGGCGGCGAGAGACTTGATAGCTCTCACGGAGCCGGCACCGCCTCAACCACCGGCACCGACTGCACCGTTGACTCGCCCGGTACAGTCAAGAGGGAAACCTGCCTTGATGCGCCCTCCATCACAAGGGCTGGAACCTCGGCGCCGATCCAGGTCCCGAAGCAGGTCCCCACGCCGCTCGCAGTCCCGGCACCGAACGTCTCGGCACCGGTCGTACTCGCGGTCAAGATCTTCTTCGCGGCACCGCTCTACGTCTCGGCACCGATATGATCGTCGGCACCGGTCAACGTCGAGACGTAGTTCTCGGCACCGCCACGCTCGACGCTCGACGCCGAGGGGCCGATCCCGGCACCGGGCATACTCTAGGTCCTCGTCGAGGTCCAGATCCGATTCCCGGCACCGACGAGGTCATCGGCACCGGTCGCGGTCCCAGCACCGATCGCCGGCACCGCACAGAGATAGATCATCTCCGGACCGGCACCGTGCGGCACCGCAGACCACGGGGATCATTCCATCTTTCACGGCACCGCCATGGCCGTCAAGATCAGCGTCTCGATCCTCAGAGGACCTGTCGAGATCGGCATACCCCCCTCAGGGGCAGGCCGAGGAACGAGACTTGGGCCATTGGCAGGAGAGGGCAGAGGACCACCCTCATGGACCATCTCACTGGTCGTTTTGGACCCCTTGGGCGTACCACCAGGAGCAAGGGGCTTCGTTACCATCGACCTCTCGCTCGGGTCACTCGGTCAGAAGGGCCCCAGAATCCACCATCTCTCGACCTCCGCCTGGAGGCGTAGAGGCTTCTGTGTCCACACCACCCGACACCGTGGACCCAAGTGCTGGTGATGCTCCGACCCAAGACCAGGGGGACCGGGACCCCCCCTTGGATCCACTACCACCAGAGGCGTCCTCCTCCTCCTCTCCGGATGAGGCAGTGGCGGGCACTTCATGCACGGGTCCCCCTCCGATAGATCTTCGGGCTCACCAGGATCTCCTGCGCAGAATGGCCCGTAACATGGACCTGCAGACGGAGGAGATAGTGGAGGTGCACGACCCGATCGTGAACATCCTTGGATCGGATGCCCCTTCGAGGGTGGCGTTACCCTTGATCCGCACGATCCAAACGAACGCGGATACGATATGGCAGACTCCTGCCTCCATTCCACCCACTGCGAGAGGGGTGGAAAGGAAATACTTTGTCCCATCTAAAGACTATGGGTATTTGTACACACACCCCCAACCGTGCTCACTGGTGGTGGAATCAGTGAATGCACGAGAGCGCCACGGCCAGCAGGCTGCAGCGCCAAAATCAAAAGAGGCTAAGCGGCTTGATCTGTTCGGCCGTAAGGTTTACTCAGCCGGAGGGCTACAACTTAGAGCGGCGAATCAACAAGCGCTACTGAGCCGCTACAATTTCAACTCCTGGAACTCTATGGGGAAGTTTAAGGAGTTGATTCCCCAAGAGTCCAGGGAAGAGTTTGGAGCCATGGTTGAGGAGGGTAAGAAGGTGGCTCGGACCTCCTTACAGGCCTCCCTGGACATAGCGGACTCGGCCGCAAGGACCCTGGCCACAGGTATCGCTATGCGTAGGACCTCCTGGCTCCAAGTTTCGGGTTTGCCCCCTGAATTACAGCAGACCCTACAGGATTTGCCCTTTGAAGGACAGGGGCTGTTCTCGGAGAAGACGGACTCTCGATTACAGAGCCTCAAAGACTCCAGGACAATCATGCGCTCCTTGGGGATGCATGTTGCGGGTCCCCAGCGCAGACCATTTAGGCCCCAGCCTCAACGGTTTTACCCCCCTCCACCTCGTCAGAGACAGGACCCTGCCAGAAGGCGAGGGCGAGGTGGTAGGAGAAGATGGGCTGGCCCTCAACCTGGTCAGAACCAAGGGCCACCAAGACCACCTTCAGGTCCGAGACAGAACTTTTGAAGGTGCGGTCGAGGACGGCGCCCCAGTCATCCCCCAGGATCCAGCTCCCTCCTTTCGGGATCGCCTCTCCCACTTCCACCGTGCTTGGTCCCTTATAACTTCGGACCGTTGGGTCCTCCGCACGGTGGAGAGGGGATACGCTATCCAGTTTTCTTCTATCCCCCCCTCCCACCCCCCTTCCCCGTCCCTCTTCAGGGACCCTTCTCACGAGCAACTTCTTATGCAGGAGGTTTCTACGCTCCTGGCCATGGGGGCTATAGAGGAGGTTCCGATAGAGTTAAGGGGCAGGGGATTTTATTCCCGTTACTTCCTGATCCCCAAGTCCAAAGGAGGTCTGCGGCCCATCTTGGACTTGCGCGGACTCAACAAATTCATAGTAAAGTTGAAGTTCCGCATGGTCTCTTTGGGGGCCATCATCCCTTCCCTCGATCCTGGAGACTGGTTCGCCGCCCTCGACATGAAAGACGCATACTTTCATATCTCAATTTACCCACCTCACAGACGTTTCCTGCGATTCGTGGTAAACACGGTGCACTACCAATTTACAGTACTTCCCTTCGGCCTATCCTCGGCCCCAAGGGTGTTCACGAAATGTATGGCGGTCGTGGCAGCGTACCTTCGTCGGCAAGGGATACAGGTGTTCCCGTACCTAGACGACTGGCTGGTGCGCGGTCGCACCAAGGAGCAAGTTCAAGCTTACGTCCACAAAATAGTGCACACATTCAGCGAGTTGGGCATCCTACTCAACAAGGACAAATCCACTCTAGAACCTACCCAGAGAATAGAATTCATCGGCGCAGTTCTAGACTCCAGTCGTGCACAAGCCATCCTGCCAGACAATCGCTTTGGCACCATCACGAACCTCATTCAAGGGCTCAAGGCCTTCCCAACTACCACGGTGAGGTCGTGCCTCACCCTGCTGGGTCACATGGCTTCCTGCACGTACGTAACCAGGCATGCCAGACTTCGACTTCGCCCGCTTCAAACTTGGGTGTCATCAATATACCGTCCACATCGGGACAGCCTGAACATGGTGGTCACGGTCCCGAACTCGATCCTGGCCTCCCTCACCTGGTGGCTAGATCACAATGTGGTCTGCGAGGGGATGCCATTTCACGCCCCACAACCCTCCCTGCACCTGGTCACAGACGCGTCATCTCTGGGGTGGGGCGCCCATCTCAACAAACACCATACCCAGGGCCTGTGGACTGCATCCCAGTTAGCCCTACACATCAATGTTCGGGAACTGATGGCGGTACGCCTGGCGTGCCAGGCATTCCTCAGTCTCCTACGTGGCCGCTGTGTGTTAGTTCTCATCGACAACACCACGGCCATGTTCTACATCAACAAACAAGGAGGAGCACGTTCGTCAATTCTATGCCAAGAGGCCATTCGCCTGTGGGACTTCTGCATCGCCCACTCAATCCATCTCACGGCATCGTTCCTCCCTGGAGTCCAGAACACTCTAGCGGACCGGCTCAGCAGGTCCTTCCAAACGCACGAGTGGTCTATCCGTCCGGACATCATACATTCCATCTTCCAGAGGTGGGGGTTTCCCCAGATAGACCTGTTTGCATCTCGAGACAACAGGAAGTGCCACGTGTTCTGCTCCCTACAAGGTCGAGCTCCGGGCTCCCTCTCGGACGCCTTTCTGCTTCCCTGGAAAGACCACCTGTTTTATGCCTTCCCTCCGTTTCCTCTGGTCCACAAGGTACTGCTCAAACTGCGCAGAGACCAGGCACGGGTAATTCTGATCGCTCCTGCGTGGCCGAGACAACATTGGTACACCACACTGTTGGAGCTCTCGGTTCAGACACCGATCCCGCTTCCGTTGGATCCGGATCTCATCTCTCAGGACCACGGCCGGTTGCGTCACCCCGACCTCCAATCACTCCACCTCACGGCGTGGCTGCTCCATGGTTCACCCAGGCAGAGCAGCAATGCTCGCACTCTGTGCAACAAATTCTACTGAGCAGTAGGAAGCCCTCAACACGGACCACGTACCTGGCCAAATGGAAGCGGTTCTCCTGTTGGTGCGAACAACGAGCCACATCCCCGTTGCAGGCACCCATTCCCCTCATTTTGGACTATCTCCTCTCCCTAAAACAACAGGGGTTGGCGATTTCCTCAATTAGAGTTCACCTGGCCGCTATATCGGCCTTTCACCCAGGGGAACTCGCGTCTTCGGTATTCTCTAACCCGATGGTCGTTAGATTCCTCAAGGGCTTAGACCGGACGTACCCTCAACATCGTCAGCCCGTCCCGACGTGGGACCTCAACCTGGTTCTCTCCAAGCTCACAGGTCCTCCATTCGAACCACTAGCCACCTGTTCACTTTTGTACCTATCCTGGAAGACAGCCTTCCTCGTAGCCATCACCTCAGCAAGGCGCGTTTCTGAACTCAGGGCGCTTACATCCGAGCCCCCTTATACAGTTTTCCATAAGGATAAAGTGCAGCTTCGTCCACATCCTGCCTTTCTCCCTAAGGTGGTTTCTCCTTTTCATATCAACCAAGACATATTTCTCCCGGTCTTTTATCCCAAACCACATGCCACTCGCCAGGACCAACGTTTGCATTCCCTGGACGTACGAAGGGCCCTGGCCTTCTATATTGACCGCACAAAGCACTTTAGAAAGACGACGCAACTCTTCGTTGCAGTGGCCGACCGAATGAAAGGCTCACCGGTCTCCTCACAACGCCTATCCTCCTGGATTACGTCTTGCATCCGGACTTGCTATGACCTGGCAGGTGTCTCAGCACCACACCTCACCGCTCACTCCACGAGGGCCCAAGCCTCCTCGACTGCTTTCCTGGCACATGTTCCGATACAGGACATTTGTAGAGCGGCGGTTTGGTCATCAGTCCACACGTTTACAGCTCACTATGCACTAGTGCAGCAGTCCAGGGACGATGCTGCCTTCGGATCAGCGGTTTTGCACACAGCATTGTCTCACTCCGACCCCACCACCTAAGTTGGGCTTGGGAGTCACCTAATGGAATGGATATGAGCAAGCACTCGAAGAAGAAAAGACGGTTACTCACCGTTGTAACTGTTGTTCTTCGAGATGTGTTGCTCATATCCATTCCAAACCCGCCCCCCGTCCCCACTGTCGGAGTAGCCGGCAAGAAGGAACTGAGGGGGCGCCGGGTCGGCTGGGGTATATATTCAGCGCCATGAAGGCGCCACTCTAGGGGGCTCCACAACCGACCCGCCGGTGTTGCTAGGGTAAAATCTTCCGACGATCGTGCACGCGGCGCGCACACACCCTAATGGAATGGATATGAGCAACACATCTCGAAGAACAACAGTTACAACGGTGAGTAACCGTCTTTTTCTTAATAGTTAGGGCAGCTGTGTGTGTGGACGTGAGCCAGGGAACAGTCACTGCAAAGTCAAGTGGTTTGTTCCAGAGGGGGGGTGTGGTTTTTTTTTTTTTTTTTTTTTGGCCATAAATAAAGTGGCCCAAGGACGGTATTCAGAAACACTGGCTGTCCTCCACCAGAACAGCATGACTAGCTGCTAGCCATGTGAATCATTGTGCCAGTTCTGCCTGCTACATACAGAACCATACAGCCTCACGTATATCACATGCCACAGAGAATCTTAAAGCCGCTGTCTGATTCTTGCTTTACGGCAAACAAAGGGGGCTCGTGGGGCCTGGGGACAGTTGGAGGAAACACAGTGAAGTGGAAAGGGAGATACTCTTGCAAATTGCAGACTTTCACTGAGCTGCGGAAGGGGAGGGAAAATGGTGGTGGGAACAGTAACCCTGGCAGAATTCGCCGAATGAAATGAACAACGCTTGGGCTGGAACCTCGTAACTTTACTTTGGCAGCAGAGACACAAACCGCATTATCTAATGTCCACTGCTGTCCAAAACATACTGATGGGGGAGGGGGAAACGCTTTCTTAGTGGCCCTTCGCTTTCAAATAAAAATAAAAAAATTTAGCTCTTAAATGGAGGGCTGCCTACTTTCAGAATAGCTTTGGGTTAATGCGGGTTAGGCTGCAGGGAAATGCATTAACTGACTCCCTTTATTGCCTCGTAGCTTAAACTTCCAAAAGAGTACAGCTGGCCTGAAAAGAAACTGAAAGTCTCCATCTTACCAGATGCTGTGTTTGACAACCCTCTGCCTTAGAGCTGAATTACACCCTTCTGACATCTGGGAGAGCCAAGTGACTGTACATTGCTCAGTGACTCACAGGATAATGAATGCAGTAAGAACTATGCCTTCAAATAAAGTAGATTGCTGCACAACCACTGCAAACAGAAGAGGAGTTACACAACACCAACCCAGACAGAACTGGACAGTGCTGGGCCGTTTCTTCCCCATCCTTTCCTGGGCTGAACTCTCCGGGAACAGCCTGCGTATGTTTGAGTGCAAGTGAGAAATATTTAACTATGAAAAGTAGTGGTAAGAATTTTTTCCCTGTTCTAGCTGGCTACAAATATCCCTGCAGTCTTCGCCCAGGGTGTAGATACCTTGTACGCCTGTATTTACATACGCACTCTGCCAGGTGCAAGCCCATGGATTAAATGTTCTCTACGTGACTTCGGAATCCTTTTGGTTAGCCAAACTTTTACCGACTGCAGAACTATTCCTCCAGGGGCTGTTTTGTCTTTTCAGAAACGGAATGGTGTTAACGAGGCCAGAAGCTCGCACGCTTCATTTAAAGATGAACTCTCAAGTTTAGTCAAAAAACAAACCCAAACCCTCCCTGCTGCTAGAATTCGGAAAGGTCTGAGCGTTGAGCTCGGTCTGATTAGCTCTGGTATCGCTGCAAACAGAGGCAACTTTCTTCTTGCACATCCTGTCCTAGCGTATGAATGTATGCATGAGCCCCGGAGAAGGTTGTGACCTCTGCTTTTGCACAAGCAGGAGGAAGAGAGACTACCAGGGCAGAGGAGGAGATCTCCTGTTTACAGAATGTTTATCTTTCAAGGGATGCTGTCAAGTATTTTTTCCTTGCTATTGTACAGAATCCCTTTGAATCCTAGAAGTGGGAAAGGATCTGTATGTTCCGAGGGGCCACGCTCCAGGAACCAGAGGGCTGCTCTAAATTGTTTAATATGGAGATCGGATCCACCCTCCCCACCAGCAGAGTCCTGGAAGAAAGCCCTACCTGCACTACAAAACAAACCCTGCTGGGGACCCGCTTACAGCACAGTTGTCCTTAGCACAGTTCCATCTTACCAGACTCTGTGTTCAACAACCTGTGTGCACATGGGACCGTAGCCATGTGCTAAGGATTTGAACCTTGCTTTAACGATTGGGGGATGAGCAGGCTGTAACCGGGGCCCCCAAGTTATATTGTAGTATGAGCTTCAGGCTCTGCTTCCAACATGACACTCCCTCTTGGTCCCAGCGGCCTCCCTTAGACCAAGATGGAGCACGTGTGCTGAGAGCTTTTGTCTCTGCAGGTTGCATCCTGGTACCGAAGAGCAGGCCGTTGGTGGGTGCATTGCAGATGGGCTGCAGGCTACCCCATGCTTGAGTCCTTCCCCTGCCAATCCTGGATTGTTCTCTAAAGTAGATTCACCAGTGCTTTCTCAGACAGATTCACACTGGAATACAGTCACTTCTAATTATGTGGGGGCAGATTTCTCCCCCCACCCTTTCCCACTCACAAGCTAACATGGCCGTTTCTTCGTCTCTGGTTGTACACAATACAGTGGTCTTAACACGGCTGTGGCAACAACTCTTAACAACTGACTGCCTTTGATCAAACCGCAATGGCTAAAACTGGCCCATACCTCACAGAAGCTGGTTGTTGTTGTTGTCTTAATTTCTTCCCAACAAAGTGGGATTTTGTCAAGATTTTTAAAATATATTTTGGAGCTGGTTGCTGTAGGATGTATAGTCCTGTGGTTGAGGCATGTATCTAGGAGCCGAGAGGTCTGACTCTGGATTTCCTGTGTGAGTGTAGGCAAATCACTTCACTTCCTCCTCTGCAAATGAGGATAATATTCCTGCGGGGGTTGGGATGCCTAGACCATTAGCATCTGTGAAGTGGACCAAGATTCTCAGAGGGAGGTACAAGTACCATTATTTTTATTATTATTTAAGGAAAGCCAAATCCAGATCCTACGTTGCTTAACAGCTTCCTTTTTACAAAGCTATGAAAGCAATTTCGATGTAAATTAGTCTGTAATTTTGTCTGAACTCAAAGGATCATCTTGAAATGATATTTTTTAAGAGCAGAGTTTCCAATCTCCGGGCCAACCAGAGTGATTTTTGTGTTGTGGCAGTCTGCATTTATCCAGGAGAATCTTTGGCTGGCTTGCAGCGTCCCATTTAGTATGAAATGTGTATGCAGTGCCGGTCTGTTCTGTTCCTTAATGTTGGTGGGAGTTGTAGATGCATTTCCAGGGGCCAGTGGACTAGAGAGAGGCTGAAAATTGGCATGCAAATCTACCAACCCAGGCACAAAATAGACTCCCCTCCTCACCTCACTGTGAAGAAATAGTGGCATCATGCCAATCAGAAAAGGAGGAAAGCGGACAATGAAGACTTTGCCCTAAATCCACAGATTTCAAAGAGCGGCCCATGAACCAAACACTTGCCAGTGGTGTTTGGAGAACTGGCTGATTGCCACAGGGCCGGCTCCTCTTCCTTCTTTCCAGCTGCGAAGTCTCATTAAGAGAAGCTGAAAGCACAGGACTTTCCTAGAGTGATTTGTCCATGTCAGCAATTGCTGCTGTTCCCACAGAAGTCACAAAGGGGCAGAGACCAGGAGGCCATCTGAGTTCTGTCTCTCTGCCCTAACTCGAGTTGAGACTCTTTGAAACCTTCCCACAAGACACATGAGCGAGTGCCGGACTGTAGGTAAAATACTTTCTCTCTGCAGGATTTTTCTCCAAATCTGCCTCTCCCACGATTGTTCTTCCGTTCTGCATTCACTCCTGTTTATCGCTGTGGGTTGGATGTTGGTTGGTTTCAGAGGGGGATGTGAAGGGACCACACTGAGGCTTGGCCTAGGCTACACAGGTAGGTCGATGTAAGCTTCCTTGTGTCGACCTAGCTGTGGAAGTGTCTTCGCTCCAGTTTGGCTCCTGACGATGTAAGTGGCTGTCTACACCGATTTACTAACATCACCTTCCCAAGCAGGGTAGAGTCACAGTCAATGTCATTAGGTTGACCCAATGTCAGTGTAGACACTGTCTCGCTTATGTCTACTGTTATTGGCTTTCAGGAGCCGTCCCGCAATGCCCCACACGGACAATACAATCTATACAGGCGCTCCTGGGGAGGATGTGTGCTGCCAACACAAATGCACACTCACGAGTGATTTAATAACTCCGGTGGCTGTCTGCCGTAATAAATTCAGTTGACATAATTTTGTAGTGTAGACATGACCTGAGTGCTTTGGAAATCCCAGCTATACCCATGTGTTTTTGTTTATATGTCATGTATTTATATCTAGTCATCAGTATTTGAGTTATGACCAGTTGGCAAGATAGGTACCTTTGATTTGTAAGACACTTTCTCACAAACCCTATTCTTAAAGCCTCGCTGGCTGCCAAATTACATTTTGTTTCAAGGGAAGGAAGTCGGGTCTTCCTAATTAGTTTAGCAAATAAAAACAAAACAAAACAAATCACTGCTACAATAGCAATCTACGGCCTATTGCCAGCCTCTCTGCAAGAGATTCACTGGTGAAAGGAAACCTTTTGACTCTGTCCCACTCCTGTCTCCATTCTTTTAGAACAAGAAAGTTGCACATTAATCAATATTTAGAGAACTCGTCACCCATAACATTTTTCCCTGTGTGCAGTTGAAGTTTGCAGTCATGCCAAAGACTATTCAGTTGGCAGCTAAACGAGATCTTGAGTTTTGATACTTTTCTAGTTTTTGTCTTGGGCAGGGGGAGGAGCGGTGACATGGAAAAAAGAGAACTTTTGAATATATATATTTTTAAATGAGTAAATGGCTTGAAAAGGGAAATGCATAAATGTTAATTCCAAGGTGGTTTTCCAGGCCAGTGTTGTTGAGAATGGCAGTTCCACTCATGCTGCTTTTAGATTTGTTCAGGCTGGCGGAGATTTGAACAGGGATTATACAAAAACCAAAGCCATGCAATTTGTGTTGGGTGGAAGCGGCGATCTGGATGTAAATTGCATTTTAAAATAAGTGTGTAGAGATTTCTCTTCTCCCTACCCCCCCCCCCCAAAAAGAGAGAAATCTTCCAATGCAGATAGATAGGAATACTTCCTTATGGCAGACCTGTGATGCCTTGAAAGTCTATAATGGGGACAGCCACCTTCAAACAAGGGAAATCCCAAGAGCTATAAACACTCTTCCCCTCACACACTTGATTTAAAAAAAAAAAAAATTACAGTTACAGTATTAAAGAAACTAGGCTCTCAGCAAACCAGAGAGACCTTAAGTGTTGCAATTGGCGTGACCTGTTGTAATATTTTCTGTGGCCTAGATCTAGAATATCTGCTATGTGTAATGGCTTTGAGGACAGTGGTAGGTTGGTTTGATTGGACACAGATTTGCCAGGAATGATTTGAGACGGCATGCTAAAGCCCTTCATTTTAAATAATCTGTAGCTCTTGAATGGTTCCAGGGCACAAGGTTGTCTTTGAGGAAATAAACATTTGTTTACAAAACTTGAGACCAGTAGAAGTACTTAGAGGATGGAATTTAAACAACATAATGAATTGATGCACAGTTTGTTAGACATTGACCTGCAGTGTCTGTGACCCAAGTATTGCAAATTGCGCTATTGCAAGCAAACCTGGCAGTGAAATTAACTAAAACGAAAGTGAATCTGACTTGGGACCCAATTCTGCAGCGGGATCCATGTGAGCAAATCCTTGTTCCAATGCTCAGTCCTACTGACATGAGCCAGGCACACGGGTCTGCTCGCATGGAGACTGGCTCTCAGGCTGTGTTGATTGTCAACGCCAGGCGGAACCACTTGACGTAAAAAGCAAATTAAGAATTTTTTAAATCTACAAGAGTTTCATTTATAACAGACAGAGCAAATAGTCGTATTTGTTTTCTCTGACATTGTCCACAAATGGCTGTCTTGTTAGCAAATGGAAGGTGAAATTATGACGTGGCTGCTTCTTCGTCTGTTCTAATCATTAACAGTTTGCCGAAGTTACTGCTGCTTCTCTCTCGATCCCCTGGTGTGACTCTGCAGGCTCTTTGATTGAATGAGCTTCGTTCTCGTTACTCAGGGGCTGTGCGTTTACCACATCAAGCTAGTCAGCAGCGCCTCCCAAGGAAAACTCTTTCAGACACTCCATTTAGAGACATGGCCGCCGCTCATGTTCTTCTCCGGTGGTGGGCAGAAGCTATGTCTTCTCTTGCGTTTCTCTGGCCTTTTTATTACTCCGAAAGGCCTGTATGGAAAAGGGATCTTTGTTGCTTAACAGCTCGTCTTGCACCTGCTGTTTATTGCACCTGCTGTTTATTCCTGCCTCACATGTTCACATCCAAAGTCATAACCCCCGTTTTGTTGCCTTGTAACTAGCTGCTAGCAAGGGTTGCTCTCCCAACTGGGGTGGAGACTGTAACTTCAGGGGGCGGGAAATAGATGAATAGACTTTTAAAATGAGTACGGACTGTTAGATCATCTAGCCCAGGGGTGGCCAACCTGAGCCTGAGAAGGAGCCAGAATTTACCAATGTACATTGCCAAAGAGCCACAGGAATACGTCAGCAGCTCCCCACCCCCGGCTCCCACCCACCAGCAGCCCCACCGATCAGCACCTCTCCCTCCCTCCCTGCACTTCCCGTGGCATGCAGGAGGCTGTGGGGGAGGGGGAGGAGCGAGGGCACAGCAGGCTCAGGGGAGAGGGCAGGAAGGGGAGGAGTGGGGGCAGGGCCTGTGGCAGAGCCAGGGGTTGGGCAGTGAGCTCCCCCCAGCACATTGGAAAGTTGGCGCCTGTAGCTTCAGCCCCGGAGTCGGTGCCTATACAAGGAGCCGCATATTAACCTCTGAAGAGCCGCATGTGGCTCCGGAACCCCAGGCTGGCCACCCCTGCTGTAGTCTGCCTTCATGTATAACCCAGGCCACAGGATTTCACCCATGCGCTGAGCCCAATAGCCTGAATGTGTCTGAAGCATCTTTTAGCCGGATGACATTAGATGGAGAATCCACTAGTTCCCTTGGTAGACTTTTTCCAATAGCTAATCATCCGCACTTGTATATAAAATGCACCTTATTTCTAGTTTCAGTTAAACGACAGGAGCAGATTAATTGTTAAGCAGCAAAGATCTCCTCCCTGCTTAATAAAAGCAAGGGAAGTGGGGGATGAATGGGGAGCAGATGTTTCAACAGGAATCTATCCGGATTGAACGTTTTTGTTCCGAGTCATCACGTCCTAACATTTTAAGCCTAATTTAGGTCTCCGATACTATTGCAATTTCCAGCGAGATCTGTAGCAGCTTATCATTTTTGTGACACTTCCCTAGCATAATGGTATATGCTCGTTCTTTCCTTTTTTGTAAAGCTTTCGTTCAGTGCGAGTCCAAAATTTCAAACCGAGAATAAGCCTGTGGCGGGCGGTGTGTTTTAAACTGAGCCCACATACTGACCTGTATCTCTCAGGCAATTAACCTGTCGTGTAATACACGTCACCACTTATTCATTTCTAGTACCAGTCTATTTCTCCTAAAATTGCTCACAGACCATAAAATCATAAAAAGTGGCATATTAGCTTAGAAATGTCATTTCAAGTCTGCCATAAAGGTGCCTATTTCCTTCCCTCCATGAGATAATGGGAGGTGGTAAAAGTATTAAATAATCTTGTGTGCCTCATTATTCACGGTTGAAATTTTAGGTCCCTGATAACAGTGTTACATAAATACAGAAATCACTGTGTGGTAAATGTTAAAAGGACACTGTCAAATGCTTTTTTATTTTTTAAATGACCTAAAAGTATTTTTTCTCCTTTTTTTTTTTTTTTCTTCAACACCCTCTTAAAAGCGGGAGTAAAATTTCCTTTGTTGCTGATTGTTCTATTTTGCAAACACTGATTTTTTTTTTTCCTTCTCTGCACTTCTCTGCTAGGGAGGCTGTTAAAGCAAAATGGTTTTTGTTCCCTTCCCCAAAGCCCAACTACAGCGTTGTAAGCGCAGCTCTGTAAATACTCGTCTGCTGCAGAGCCGGTGGAGGGAGCAACACGTTGCCTTGATGTAGGTCCTACATAAACAGTTGTGGCTGTTGTTTCTTGACAGTGGAGTGGTTTAGAATCCAGGGGATATTCCACAGTATAATAGTCTCCTGATACCAGTAGGTCCAGATTAGGCCCAAGATGCCTTTGCCAGTTTCCTCTGTAACAACATACAGAATTTCAAGCTACCACCTGCCTTACAGAATGTCAAGCCCATTGGGGACAGAAGAAAGGGGAAGTGAGTTTAAACAACTGTGTCCTTCAAGCAGGGACTGATCACAGAATCTGAGGATTTTGCCCTTTTATTTTTGTCCTTTTGCCTTTCCTTGAAGCAGCAATTTACAGCTCATTGGCACCAGACTGTTTCCTGTGCACAGGAACCTGCCGTTCCAAATGCAGGATTCTTCACTGGCCCAAATCCATTCAAATCCAGCTCCCACCCTCCAATAAAGCCCCGGTGGGCTTGGGTTCAGCTGGAGTCAGAAGCAGAGGAGGAGATGTTTAAAGGAATGATTAGCCATATTCACAACGAAGGGATTGACTTGCTTTTTCAAAACTCTTTTATGTCCCTAGGGCCCGGGTTGGCTACCAAGTCCTTTTCCTTACCTATAAATATTTTTGTAAAGGGATAGAGCTTTTGTTTCTGTTGTTGTTGACGACACTAACTGTTGGAAAGCTGTTGAGCTGGTTAACCTAGGAGAAAATGAGCATTTATTTGTGGGTTACATAAAACGGACAGAACCCGGACTGCTGGGGTTGCTTTTGCAGCCATCAGCTGAGGTGAACGTTTTTGTAGTTCGTCTGTTTCTTTTTTGCGTGCGTGTGTGTGTATTTTTCTTACTAGAATTCTAAGGACACTGCAGAATCGATCTGCAAGGAGCCTGTGTTCCTGCAGTCAGTCTGTCAGTACTTTGTAGTTGGACTTTTTTTTTTTTAAACCAAAAAAAAAAAAAAAAAATTACAAATGGAAAGCTAAACTAGCAGAGGTTTTTAAATATTTTATATTAGTTCCTAATGTAAATTCTTACTTTGTTATTGGAGTGCCGGTGCAGTCCACCTGCACGTGACTTTTGTAATATTTTTGTGAATCACTAAACATTTTTTCTCACGTGTATTCTAAGTGCATTAAACATATTTGCATAATTGGTTGTGTCCTTTTCTCGGTGTGGTTGCAAAAGAAAGAAAATGGGATGGATTGATTCACGTTCGTTATCAGAGCTACAGTTAGCTCCTTGCTTATCAACCAGTCTCTCCTTAGTCTTAGAATTAGCTAGACTATAGGTCTTATCTATGGAGGGTAACTCCTGTTCTAAACTGTTAGGGCGGCCCATAAATTAGAAAGGAGAAGAGAACTTAAGTACTTCAGGGCCAATTTCTGTCCTCAGGTACATCAGCCCCTTGGCTTCAGTGGGAATTTGCAGGTATGTTTGGAGGGAACCAGTAAATCGGGGGGGACAGGAGAGATGGCCCAGAGAACACTTATGAAAAACACATTACTGAGCTAATGTTGCAATGATTTCCCAGTAATTCAGAATGATTTTGCAGTCATCTTTTTACACTCTTCAGTAATGAATTCTTTTAAGGTCAGAGAGAGGGAGGGTGGGAATATCTGACCTGGGAGAGGGGAAATGACAGCCTACAAAAGAAGGGAGAAAGATGGATGAGGAGAAGAAATCCACTTTCAGTCTAGATTCTCTCTCTCTCTCTCTCCTTGAAGAGATACTATTGGGTCACATCATCCTCCCCCACCCCCCACTTACCCTTTAATTTCAATGGAAACAAGTATCCTGTTGTCAGCAGAAATGGTTCCATGAGGTTATTTTTGAAGTCTGAGCGTGGAAACCATTCATTTCTACAGGAATAACCTTTGTCCTATAAACAGTGCAGCATCCTGCTACTGAGAGAAAAACCAGCAAGTGAAACTGACCGTGGCAAAAAACTAAAATTGACTACCCCGTTTCCACTGCTCATCCTGAATGGTATTAGGGTTTTGGGGTTAAATCCGAGCGGGGTTTCAGATGCTCCAGTGGTTAATGTCCGTGAGCGGGGGAACGAGATAGCGCCGACCATCGCAAAGTGCTCAGCTTTCAAGGAGCTGGGCTAATCTGGGAGGGAGCGAGAGAACGGGGGGCTGACCAGAATCCAGGGCAGGTGGCTCTGAAGACATGCAACTTGTCTTGCTCCGATCAGGTTGGCTGGATTTCAGGCTGAGACGCTGCAGGAGGGGATGTGCCCGGAGGTGTGGCTGGGTTTTGTTTCTGTTGAAGAGCCCTGCCAATAAACTGGGCCCCCCAGTGAAGTTACCGGTATTGGGGGGCACCCAGAGGCCCGAAGCAGCATTCAGGGCTCCCTTGTGCTCGGTCCAGTGTGTGTGTAGGCACATGACAAGATGTGCCCCGCCTCAAAGCGTTTTCTGCTTAAATATAAGACAGGGTAACAGCATTGATGGGTTGGTCGTGTGGTGGTGATGCTATGATCTACCCTTCCACAGCAGCGAGTGGGGAAGGTGCAAACACTGGAGGAAGGCGGCCGGTCAGAAAGGAAAAGTCTGCCTGTGTCACCAAAAGCCTGCCTTTGGAATGGGGGGAGGTGGGGTGGGGGTGGCCAGCCATGTGCTGCTTTGGTTACAGCCTTAGATCAAGCCCGAAAAACCCCAAGCCTCTGACTTGGCTTCTTAGGGGGGCGGGAAGGAATTGTCAAGATCATCTCCACCCCCACTTGTGTTCTAGCTTTTGGGAGGGCCCCTGAGCCAGGCAGCGGCAGCAGCTGCTTTCTTCCCTTTCAGCTGCTCGCTGAACTCTGCCTACACAAGTTTTGTTTGAGTGTGGACTTAACCAGATTAGTCAGTAACACTTCCTGGAACCCATGAGCCGCGCTGCTGGGCCCCCACACATTCTTTGGTTTCCTGCTTAGGCTCGTTTTAAACCCAGGAGGAGTTTACATGTCGATTAACTACAACCAAGCTGCTGGGCTCGCCTTCCTCCCCGGGGCGGGGTTTCTGTCTCCCGAGACATAGGGAGCCAGAGTCTTTTTGCCCCTTTTGGGTCTCTCTTATACAAGCTGATGCCCTTCAAGAGCCACTGTCTGTGGCGCTCTCTTGGGGGGTACGGTGAAAGACTCTGGATGTGCTGCTGTTAGCATCCTAGAGCTGATGAGTAAGTTACTGGTTCGATGGCCCTTTACCCACTGCTGCCTTGTTAGCAAACCCCAGCCAGGGGCATAGACTAATTCATTACATATAAACTGCTCTGGGCAGCACAAAGAATTTGGCCTGGTCTCCTCCCGATGAGGTTAGCATCTGGCATGACGTTCGGCTCCTCGGGGCGGGGGGAGAGGGCCCTGGTTGCCTTGCTGCGGATTGGACATTTTAAGGGAGAAACCGTTCTGTGCTGCAAGGAAAGGCAACTGCTGCTTCTGGGCGGCCTCCAGTGAAGACAAGCCAGAAGCAACAGATCTCCTGCTTCCTATTAACCCCTCAGTGAGGCCCAGACGTGGCATGTTAGATAGATAATGGATAGATAAGACAGAAAATATCAGATTGCCTCTACATCAATCCATGATACGCCCACAGCTTGAATACTGTGTGCAGATGTGGTCGGCCCATCTCAGAAACAATACATTGGGCTTGGAAAAGGTTCAGAAAAGGGCAACAAAAATGATTAGGGGTATGGAACGGCGGCCGTATGAGGAGAGATTAATAAGACTGGGACTTTCCAGCTTGGAAAAGAGAGGACTAAGGGAGGAAATGATGGAGGTCTATAAAATCATGACTGGTGTGGAGAAAGTAAATAAGGAAGTGTTACTTACTCCTTTTCATAACACAAGAACTAGGGGCTACCAAATGAAAAGAATAAGCAGCAGGTTTAAAACAAACAAAAAAGTATTTATTCACACAAGGCACAGTCAACCTGTGGAACTCCTTGCCAGAGGATGTTGTGAAGGCCAAGACTATAACAAGGTTCAAAAAAGAACTAGATAAATTCATGGAGGACAGGTCCATCAATGGCTATTAGCCAGGATAGGCAGGGATGGTGTCCCTAGCCTCTGTTTGCCAGAAGCTGGAAATGGGCGACGGGCTGGATCACCTGATGATTCCTTGTTCTGTTCATTCCCTCTGGGGAACCTGGCATTGGCCACTGTCGGAAGACAGGATACTCGGCTAGATGGACTTTTGGTCTGACCCAGTATGGCCATTCTTATGTTCCTCAGGTGGTAACAAGGGGTTCAAAAGATGGAAGGGGACACACTGATTCCTTGATTAATCCCCTTCACCCCTCCCTTCCTGCTCTACTACGGCTTGGCACTGACAGTCCGACCTTCTGCCTATAGACCTCAAAGCACAACACAAAGATGGGTTGAACAACACCATCCCATTACTTCGGGGGTGGGGGGATTAAACTATTGTCCAAGGCTGTAGTAAATCACTGACAGATTTGGGAAGATAACTTGGGTCTCCTGACTTCCATCCAGCCCTGTGCTCAGTCCGGTAGAGCCTAGCTGCCTCTAAAGAGGGGCTAAAAAAACTCCTTGTGACTCATCCTGATAAGAATCTTTATGCTTGATGCTGCCCTCTGGTTGGTCATTCTGATCACTTTACACCCCACTCTGAGCTGGCTTCCTTTGCATTTAATAATGAGAATTCTTAGCCCTCTGTGACCCCACACTGGCTTACCTAGGATTGACCACACACCGTCAGCTGAAGAGACCACACCCCCTCACTCCTGCTGGGCATGCTCCAACTCAGTGGTTGTCCTACTGTCCCCCTTTCAGGAGTCTGATTTGTCTTGCGTACCCCCAAGTTTCACCTCGCTTAAAAATGACCTTGCTTACAAAATCAGACCTAAAAATACAAAAATGTCCCAGCACACAATTACTGAAAAATGGCTGACTTTCTCACTGTTACCATATAATTATAAAATAAATGAATTGGAATATAAATAGTGTACTTACTTTTCAGTCTGTAGTATAGAGATCAGTATAGACAAGTCAGTGTCTGCATGACATTTTCGTTTGTACAGATTTCGCTACTGCTTTTTCTGTAGCCTGTTGTAAAACTCGGCAAATACCTAGATGAATGGATGTCCCCCCCAGTGGTACGGGTACGCCTGGTTGAGAACCGCTGTTCTAACTGGAAGCAGGATATAAAAGGAGCAGCCCAGCTCAGTCTGGACTGACTGAGGAGGAGAGTGGATGCACGCTGCAGGCTCCTACCAGAGAGCTGCTGGAGCTCCATACCGCTGAGGCTGAAGGAATCTAAGCCGGAACTCCCCTCGCCGCGGAGGACGAGAGCAACGGGAGTTACCCATAAGAGAACTGACAGAGCAGGAATCGAGGCTAGGAAGCGGCCCAGGGAACATGAAGATTGAAATGGGAAACCGAGCCCGAACCCAGAACTACTGGTTGAACAGGGCCCTGGGTCGGGACCCAGTGGAGTAGGGTGGGCCCGGGCCCCCTGCCCCTCTCTGCACCTAGCGCTAGGTGCAGGCACTGCCCGTACAGTGGACACAACTGCCCAAGGGCAGCTCTAAGGACTCTGGTCTCTAGGCTGAACCACCCCAAGGGCAAGGTCCGGCCGGGGCTGCTTGAGCTGTAGCTACCCCTTTGTCTGCCTCAACCCGCCATCCCACAATGGAGTGTTTCTACCACGCGACACCATCTTATGAAGGGCTTTTCCTCTGGAATAGGGAGTCCCTGTATTTGACTCCAGCGGTCAGTGTCCTCCACTTCCTGGCAGGTCCAGCAGTCAAAAGGTCCCCTCTGCTACAAAAGCTTGTGTCCACTGCCCCAAGCTTATTTTGTCCATCTGACTGACCCAGGCTTTGTGTTTTTCAAAGGGCTGCCCCCACATCTCATCTTTGTTGGTGGTGCTGCTGCGTTTGGAGCCATCTTCAAAGCTGTCTGTGCATCCATAGTGCGCAGGCACCATCCGGTCTACACGCTGGGCCTTGATGGTGAATGTGCTAAACTGCTCAGCCAGTCTGAATCCTCTGGTGATCCAGACATTGCTGATCGCCTAATCGAGTCACTAGATGCTGCTAGATGGGCACAATGGGAAGAGACGGCTTGGAATCAAGACGTCACTCACTCAAGTAGGAAATGCTGGAATTTGATTCGTCATCTCGGCACAGCTCAGCAACCACCAGCCCTAAGCCGGCCACCTGTCATGCCAGGCCAAGCGGCCAGCTGTCTGCTGAATGTGTCAAAGGCCCCAAATGAGAAACATGTCAGACGACAAGTCCATGAGCAATGCGTCGGTTCCATCGGAGAAACGCCACTCAGAGAGCTGTTCACAGCCACAGAGTTAGACAAAATTCTGAGTGATGATAGGAGCGGCGCTGCTGCTGGCTATGACATATCGCCAGAGCTCTTGAAGCACCTTGGAACTTGTGCTCATCAGTGGCTCGCACGGTTCTTCACACGAGTGGTCAATGAAGAATGACTTCTGAAGACATGGCGAATGTCAAAACTCCTTGTTCTCCTGAAACTGGAGAAAGACTCATATAATGTTGCAAACTATCCACCGATTTCCCTGTTGTCTGTGTTATTTAAGGTGCTGGAGAGGCATTCTTCAGTGCATCTCCTCAGAAGTGGAGTCAATACTCAGCGTTGAGCAAGCAGGCTTTCAGAGAGCTCAGAGCACCTGCAATCAATGCTAGATTTGACAGCATTCATCGAAAAAAGGTTTTCAAACAAACCTGGAGATGGGAGCCGTATTCTGGTCCTGGCAGCGGGATATCACATGGACTGGCGCACGGGGCTCTTAATTAAATTGTCAGGAGCACTCCCAGCCTGGGTAGTCAACGTGATTGACCATCTCCTCTGCAACAGACTTTTCCGAGCGTACGTGGGAGACCGTGCATGGAAAAGACAAGCCACCCATCTATCCCAAGGCTCTGTGAGGGCGATTCTCAACCTGTACACAAATAACCTCCCGGTCCTGCACATTCACGTAGGAGACATTTGGTGAGGGATCCAAGCATGGGCATGCCCAGAACTTGAAGATGCCCTAAACTAGGGGTGGCTGGAGCCACATGCGGCTCTTCAGAAGTTAATATGCGGCTCCTTGTATAGGCACCGACTCCAGGGCTGGAGCTACAGGTGCCAACTTTCCAGTGGGCCGGGGGGTGCTCACTGCTCAACCCCTGGCTCTGCCACAGGCCCTGCCCCCACTCCACCCCTTCCTGCCACCTCCCCTGAGCCTGCAGTGCCCTCCACCTCTCCCCCAGAGCCTCCTGCATGCCACGAAACAGCTGATCGGGATGTGCAATGAGAGGGGGAGGTACTGATGGGCAGGGCTTCCGGTGGGTGGGAGGCCCTGGGAGTGGGGAGTGGGGGAGCTGATGGGGGCTGCTGCCGTATTACTGTGGCTCTTTGCCAATGTACATTGGTAAATTCTGGCTCCTTCTCAGGCTCAGGTTGGCCACCCCGGTCTAGATAATACTTAGTCCTGCCATGGGGCTGGACTAGATGACCCCTTGAGGTCCCTTCCAGTCCTATAATTTGATGATTCTATGAAAGGCATCCGGTCTTGATCTGAAGACATCATGAGATGAAGAATCCACCACTTCCCTGGGTAGTTTATTGCAATGGTTATCCACCCACATTTTTGTGCCTTATTTTTAATTTAAAATAATTAAATTTTTAATTTAAATTCCGGCTCCTGCTCAGGCTCAGGTTGGCCACCCCTGCCCTAAACGCTGACCTGATTAAGGTGGCTGAATCCTGTAGTCGGTGGTATATAAAACCAAATGTGACCAAGACGGTTTTGAGTATCTGACCGTGCCAGAGCAGCCCACGAACTGAACATCTTTCTCAATAGCCATTGCTTGAAACACAAATCCCACCCAGCCCACCTTGGAGTAACCCTAGAACAGTGGCTTTCAATCTGTGGTTCGTGGACCCCTGGGGGTCTGCGGACTCAGATTTCCAAAGGGACCCACACCTGCATTTGAAATTTTTTTAGGGGTCTGCAAATGGAAAAAAAAGAAGTTGAAAACCACGGCCTTAGATAGATCATTCATACATCTGATTGCCCTTATATAAATCGATGGTACGCCCTCATCTCGAATACTGCGTACAGATGTGGTCGCCTCATCTCAAAAAAGATATACTGGCACTAGAAAAGGTTCAGAAAAGGGCAACTAAAATGATTAAGGGTTTGGAATGGGTCCCATATGAGGAGAGATTAAAGAGGTTAGGACTCTTCGGCTTGGAAAAGAGGAGACTAAGGGGGGATATGATAGAGGTATATAAAATCATGAGTGATGTGGAGAAAGTGGATAAGGAAAAGTTATTTACTTATTCCCATAATACAAGAACCAGGGGTCATCAAATGAAATTAATAGGCAGCAGGTTTAAAACAAATAAAAGGAAGTTCTTCTTCATGCAGCGCACAGTCAACTTGTGGACTCCTTACCTGAGAAGGTTGTGAAGGCTAGGACTATAACAGAGTTTAAAAGAGAACTGGATAAATTCATGGTGGTTAAGTCCATTAATGGCTATTAGCCAGGATGGGTAAGGAATGGGGTCCCTAGCCTCTGTCTGTCAGAGGGTGGAGATGGATGGCAGGAGAGAGATCACTTGATCATTGCATGTTGGGTTCACTCCCTCTGGGGCACCTGGCATTGGCCACTGTCAGTAGACAGGATACTGGGCTAGATGGACCTTTGGTCTGACCCGGTACGGCCTTTCTTATGTTCTTAACCGCCTGAGGAAAACAGCAGCTAAGGTGCGGTTGTGTCACAATCTTCTATGCAAATTGCCTGGGACTTCACGGGGAGCAAACACTCCAAGTCGCCAACCAGCTGGTTTAGTCCTCTGGTACTCTGCAGCAGACCACCGTGAGCCGGTCTGGCTCCGTTCATCTCCCATCAAATTGGTTGGCACACAACGACACTCAACCATGTGGCTCATTACTGGGATGATTCAACCCACACCAGTACCCTAGAGAGACATGCAGGCACCATTCCCTGTCTCCTTAGCACAGGGAGAATGAGGCGAGAAGACAGGACAGACTCATAAGGGCTTAAACCTACAGAGAGCTCATAATAAACAGAATTAATCAATTGTATGTAGACAGAGTTCCCAAATTATGGCAGAATATGCCATTATACTTAGCAGCTATAGACCACTTTATACCCAACGATCCTAAGGGAGCGTTATGTAGCAACTGGCTTGCTATGTCATAGATTGTTTCTTTAGTCTCTCACGTCTTCCTGTGCTTGCATCATTTTTGTAGCTCTTTTCTGAACTCTTTCCAATTTGTCAACCATCTTTTAGAAGCATGGACACCAGAACCGGCCGCAGACTTCTAGTTATGATCTCACTAACGCTGTACGCAGTGGTAATCACACTTCCCAACGCGTAGGAACATAAGAACGGCCAGACTCGGTCAGACCAATGGTCCATCTAGCCTGGTATTGTGTTTTCCACCAGTGGCCAGTGCTAGATGCTTCAGAGGGAATGAACAGAACAGGGCAAATTATTGAGTGATCCATCCCTTGTCATCCAGTCCTAGCTTCTGGGAGGTTCAGGGACAGCCAGAGCATAGGGTTGGATCCCTGACTGTCCTGGCTAATAGCTATTGATGGACCTATCCTCCATGAACTCAACTAATTTTTTTTAACCTAGTCATACTTTTGGCCTTCACAACATCCCCTGGCAAGGAGTTCCACAGGGTGACTGTGCATCGTGTGAGGAAGTACTTCCTTATGTTTATTTTTTTTAAACCTGCTACCTACTAATGGTTGACCCTTGGTTCTTGTTTTTATGTGAAGGGATAAATAACACTTCCTTATTCACTTTCTCCACACCAGTCATGATTCTATAGACCTCAGTCATATTCCCCCCAAGTTGTCACTTTTCTAAGCTGAACAGATTCAGTCTTTTTAATCTCTCCTAATAAAGAAGCTGTTCCATACTCCTAATCATTTTTGTTGCCCTCTTCTGGACTTTTTCCAATTCTAATATATCTTTTTTGAGGTGGGGCAACCAGAACTGCACGCAGTATTCAAGTATATTATGTCAACACAGTTATCTTTTGTCAACCAAACTTGTGATCTCATCTGAATACTTTATCAAGTTTACTTGAGAAGAACTTTCTTCCATGAAACCACATTGACTGGAATTATTTATGCTCCATCCTTTAATTCTTCACTCATTGAATCCTGTAGTAGCCTTCCAATGATTTTGTCTGAGATTGATGTCAGGCAACTGGGCCAAGGTTACCCAGGTTATCCTGTTAACTTTTTAAAAATATTGGCACATTAGCTTTCCTCCTCAAGCTTACTGGCCTTAGATTTTTTTCATTAATAAATTTAGCTTCCCTTATCAATTGTCTGCATTTTATGACTGCTAATTTAGCCATTTTTATAAATTTCCTCCTTTTTTCATTGATTTAAATGTTTTTTTTTATTGCTGCTTTCACTTCCCATCTTAACCAGGGTGTGGGTTTTTTTAACCGACTAAAGCCTTTTTTCCCCTTGATTGAGGAACTGTGGGGCTTGGGGCCATCTAATAATCTTTCTTACACAACTCCTAGTTTTTAGTTTTATCTGCCCTATACCTTGCTACTGCCTCCCTTAAAAGCACAAACACTCAATGCTTATGGGAAACATCTTTTATTAGGGGCTTCCCCTCACACAGCCCCACAGTGGAGATATGGGAAGCGAGCAAGGAATTTTGTCAACAGTAGCGACTAAGAGGCGGGGAAATGAAGATTTCTGCAATCCCTGGCTATTTAATCCCCTTTTCTCTTTACCTTGTCTAGGGAAAGAAATGAACATATTATTGATAATGATCATTAGACCCTTCATAACTAATGCGATTAGTTTAACCCATAGAGTTCTCAAGCCTTGGCATCCCATGTCCCCAGGGTTGGGACCACCCTCCCTCGCTTTCGGGCTAGCTCAGAGGTCATGTCCTACCTCTTTGGGAGGGGAATAATGGGGCCCTTTCCTGTCGTAACATGGGGTCATGGCCCGGCAATTGGCCCAAACCATTCCCAGCCCCATGGCAGGAAGCCTGGCTGAACTGACTCCATCCTGCACTAGCCCTGGGGGACCTACCGAGCGTCTCCAGTCCTGCAGTGGCCACAACCCTCATCCATGCTCAAGCGTCCGTCCGTGCTAGGAAGCGGCCCCCTGGCAGATGGCTGCCTCTGCTCCACCCCCTCACTGCCCTGGTCCAGAATATTTCCTGCGCCACCCTACAAAGCATGTGTGCGATCCTGGATGGGGAGGGGAGGGCCCATTGATGACAACCATTGTCCTAGCGTAGATGGGGGTCTGGCCCGTTCGTAGGCGTCCCGTGGAAGGCCGAGCCGCAGCCTCGTAGATCCCTCCGCATTAGCACGTGTTCCCTGACGGGCCGCTGAAGTGCTGGCCTTCGACACGGGCAGGTTCGCAGCTGGCACTGCCTCGGCGGGAGGTCCGAGGGAGGAATCCCACCCCAACACCTGGGTGAATTTGAGGGCTTCCCCTCCCCTCCCTGGGTGGAGAGTTCCCTTTCTCGGAGTCCGTCTAAGCTGCCTGCTGCCTCCCTGATGGGCTCCTCTGGCCGGAGACAGCCACCTCTGGGCGGCAAATTTAATTAAGGTTTCTAACAAAGGAGTCTGAGATCCCCTCCTGGCTCTGATCTTCATTAGGAGCCGTTGGTTGCTAACGGACGCCCTTCTAATTAATAATGGCTCAGAGCAGCTGCCAAGCTGGGTCCTTCTCCTCCTCCCCAGCCCCCCGCCATGTGGCTTGTTTTTTTTAAATCAGCAAAATAAATATTCCTATCTGTGGAATGTAAATAACAAGGGGCTGGGATAAGCCACCTATGGGGCGGAATTAAGAGTCAGCTCCCTGGGGGTCGTGTACTTTATTAGGGGCTGGGGGGGGCCCACTTCCCCCATTTCCATGGCAGGAAACCCTCCACCGGCTGCTCTGGCGCTGGGTGTTAGAGGCCTGCTCTGAACTGCCCCTCGCGCTCTGGGGCTGCCCCACTGAAGCGTGGGAGACAGCAGGGAGCGGAGGAGGAGGAGAAGAGGGAACTTGATTGAGTGGCAAACTGACCAGCCGGCCCTTTATTCCCTGCCCCATAGGCCACGCTGAGGCCTGAATGACAAGGGCTGTGTGCTGGGAGGGCTCAGTGGGGTAGGCATCCCCCATGCTGCTCCTGCGTTCCCCCTGCCCCACTTCTCCTCCTGGCGTGGGGATAGGGAATGGCCAGCAGATCTATGCCAGCCTCCCGGCCCTGCGCACGGGGATTCCCGGGCCTCTCTTCGGGGGTGAGGGGCCCTGCCACACAACGCCCCAGCCCCACCGCAGTCAGGCTGCCCCAGCCCACAGCCAGGCCAAGCCCCGCCCGGGTCAGTGACTGGGAGCTGGGCAGTCCTGCCCCGTGGCAGGAGCAGGAGGAAATCCGAGCCCAGGGTCAGAGGCCGGAGTCAGAAATCCGCCCCGCGGGGCAGAACCTGGCGTGAGGCAGGGCTGGGAACAAGCAGGTCCAGGCGCTGTCAAACGCGGCTGTGGGCGACCGCTCTCGGCTGCCAACCTGCAACCAGGCAGCCAGCTGTGCTCTGTTCCTTAGGCTGCCCAGAGCCTGGCTCTGCTGCGGGCCCTGCATGGAAGGACGCGTCTGCGGAGGAACTGCTGGGGTGATCTCTACTGCCCTTTGGGCCCTCTCTGAGGAGCCCTGGGGCTGATTACGCAGCATGGCCGATGGACTGGCCGCAGCATCCTCATTACCTTACTTCTCCGGGTGTCAGATCCTTGGGGTCTGCCTTCTGCCTGACCCGGGACAACGGTCTGACCAGATGAGCTGGACAACAGCCCCGTTTCCACGGCTGGGTGCGGAGCTGTTCCTGCCAGTGTGTCGTTCCTAGTCAGTGCCGCTTTGTGTGTGGACTCCTTAAAGTGAATACGTTGTTCGGGGCTGGGACCACCGTGGTGTGGTTTGTACAGTGCCTAGCGCAATCAGGTCCTGGTCTGTGACTGGGGCTCCTGGATGCTGCTGCCAGACAGATAACGAATCAATTTAAACCTGATCTAATCGGCTCTTCCTGCAGGTGCTTGCACTGGCTTAACTAAACCAGTTTAACCCAGCGCAGGTTAGTGTGTAGAAGAGAAGAGTCCCACTTCCCTGGCCACAACAGGACCTGCCCCTGCAACGCTTTGCTCGACTGGAAACAATTCCTGAGCTCCAGAAAATGGTTTGTTTCCTGCAGGACAGGGGAAAACCAAAGCAATGTACCAGAGCCCGAGAGGGATAGAGCGAGGGCCAGAAGTGGCTTGTGAGGTCGTGCCAGGCTTGGGAGCATCTAGCAGCGGAACTGCAAACCTTGCAGAGGGAAGCTGCATTTCCCCCTCTCTTGCTTTCCTTTCCTCTCCCTCCTGGTGCATTTGTCTTTGCTCTGGTCTATGCGACGAATGTCTGTCAGTCTAACACGTCACTCAGGGGGGTGGCAAATCCAAATCCACCCCCCCGAGTGACGCAGGTATCCCGACAACCCCCGGCGTAGAGAGCCTTATGCGGGCAGGAGAGCGTCTCCTGTTGATGTAGTTACCAGCTCTCAGGGCTGGTCCCGACTCCGACCGCGAGAAGCCCTCCCCATGCAGCACGGGAAGTGTAGACAAGCCCTGAGACAGAATCAGACTTTAACAGCAGAACCTGAGAGCTGCTTCCTCAACAAGAACAAGGGCTGCCTTTGAAAAGACTCCCAGGCCAGGGCCTTTTCCCCGTTTCGGGACGGGACAAGGGAGCCGGTTAACATGATTTCTAACCATTTTGACTATTTCCCTTGGTATCAGGACCCCAGCTGGGCCCATGTCACTGCTAATGATGTGGAAGGGGAAAAGGGAACTTTAAAATGATCCCCCATGAGATCCTGTCTAAGGCAGCGGTTCTCAAACTGTGGGTCGGGACCCCAAAGTGGGTCGCGATCCTGTTTTAATGGTTTAGACTTGCTGGGGCCCGGGGCTGAAGTCCAGTCTGAGGGCTTCGGCTATGGGTGGCAGGGCTCTGGTTACAGGCCCCCCTGCCCAAGGCGGCGAGGCTGGGGCTTTCGCCCCTGCACCTGGGGCGGGGCGGCTGGGGCAGGCTCAGGCTTTGGTTCCCCCCTCCTGGGGTCATGTAGTAATTTTTACTGTCAGAAGGTGGTCGTGGTGCAATGAACTTTGAGAACCCCTGGTCTAAGGTTTGTAGAGTCTGTGCAACTTCCACATCAAATCAACAACAATAGCAAAGACCCTGGCACATTAGGACGGACGTCCAAAGTCTGTGATGTGGCTGACAAAATCCAAGAAGCCTGACTTGGCTGGTCTGGACACGTGCAGAGGGTGAATAAAGGGGACCTGGTGAAGACAGCATGGCAGGAGACTGGTGTTAAGGAAGAGACCCGGCGGAAAGCAGAGGAAATGATGGATGGATTGCACCAAAAAGGATGGCAAACAGGTGGGCCTTATTGCCACCTCAGACAAAGCTAGTGGACGCTTGCACGAGGACCCCACCCCAGATGATGGGATAAGAAGACTAGCCAAGTCCCTACTGGACTTAGTGCTGTCTCTGGGTCTTCTCCTGTTGGCGTAGGGTGGGGATGGTTGGTGGATTTGTTTGTTTCAGTTTTGGGGAGGAGGGGGCCAGTGTTGAGTGTCATTCTTGCTATGGTGGGAAGGCAAGACTTCCTAATTAGGGTCAGGCTCTGAATAGGCCTGATCTCCTCTGGAAGATTGTCCCATAGCTGGAGCCCCTCGATGGAAAATGCTTTGTCCCCAGCTCTCATCCGCTTCGTCCTGAGCTTTGAGATCTGCACTGTCCCCGAGGAGCCCAGCTGTTGTCCTGGGTCAGAGATCGAAATTCAGTCTTGGACGTAACTGGGGCTTAATCCATTAACTGCTTTGACATTTAGGACTAAGGCCTTGAACTGGCATCAGAAACTGGCTGGGAGGGACTTGGGCTCACAGCAGCCTAGGTCACGGCAGAGGCGGGCGGCGCCTTCTGTACCACCTGGAGCCTGGGGTACTTGGCTTCAGAGACAGTGAGTGACAGCAATCCAGCCTGATGAATGCCTGGGTCGCTGCAGACTGGTCCTCGACCGGGGGATGGGATGATGCTGCCTAGTCAGACGGAGGTGCCAGAAGGGATTTTTAGACACCTGCTCGTTCCAGCTTAATGAAGAGCCCAACAGGATCCCAAGACTTCACCCTACGCCGACGGGTGGGAGCTGGGCGTCTTCAGTGGAAGATGGGGACAGAGTCTTCTTGGCTGTTCGTCAGAGCATGTCCTCCCACGAGCACAGCCGTAGACTTGCCTGGGTCAGCTGATCCTGTGGGCATGCTGACATCTTAGCAGTAGCAGCGGATGCGTCCGCGGTCAATGAGAGATACGGCTGAGCATCATCAGCGTGTTGTGAGCAGCTAAGGCCATGGATTTCGCTCTCTCTCTCTCCTAGAGACATTGAAGAGATGTGATCACCTAGTCCGACCACCCCTATACCGCGTAGGACTTCCCTGAATTCATCCCTGTTTCCATTAAAGCAGATCTCTTAGAAAAACATCCAAGCGTGATTTAAAAACTGTCCGTGGTGGAGACTCCACCACAACCCTTAGTAAATTGTTCCAATGGTCAGAGGCACTGACTTTGTGATTTCCCGGGAGGTGCTCGACTCCTGGTCTGCCCCAGGGCAATAAATGTAGGCCTGATACTGGGATTGGGGAAGGTACTAAAATCTGATTAGAACTGAATGGCGTTACTGTGCACTGTGGACAGAACCAGTCCCCACCCCGTGCCTCAGTTTCCCCCTGTAAAACAGGGATGTTGCAAGGCTTAATCCCCTGATGTCCATCAAATGCTCTGAGATGCTTGGATGGAAGGGGCCAGAGAAGGGCAGAAGAGGTAGTCGGACTGGCTCGGTGGTGTCGTGGGGCCACGCGTCAGCCCTCGGCACAGGACAGGTGACGTGCTGCTCTGGCCGGGTGGCTGAGGCCTTGCTGGGTCTGCTCCGCAGTTTGTGTGCTGTGCTTTTTATGACCGTGTTTCTGGAGGGGCCTGCGTCAGGGTCTGCCGCCGCGGCAGCTCAGCTCTCAGGAATGCCTCCCCGCCCGTGCAGGAGCTGACACATTAACACCCTGAACTCCTGCGGGGCTCTGAGTCACGCCACCGCCACCGTAACAGGAGATGCAGAGTCACCCAGCTGGGAACAGGGCAGCGCTCCTTCCCCACCCTGGCGCTGGTGCCAAAGGAGGGGGCCTTTCAGTTTCTCAGCGGCTCTCCCAGCCCACAGGGTGGAGGGATGGCAGTGAGCCACCTCCCTTCTCTGACTGGCCCCAGGCTATGGGATTTTCTGCTGCCCCCCCCCCCCC
>NC_048304.1:122999848-123000761 GCF_013100865.1 Trachemys scripta elegans | reverse complement strand
GGGTGTCTCTACACCGCCTGCAGCAGCGAGCCTCCGAGCGCACGTTGACAAACTTTAATGCCTTGCGCGTTCGGCCTCTCGTGCTAACCAGCGGGGCCTGGTTGTTTCTTGCAGGTCCCCTCCCGGGTGACCCCAGACAGACGTCCCGATAAAATTGGGACTGTCCCGATATTTAGGTGTTCGTCCCACGTCCCGACCGATGTTTAGTCGGGACGCCATTTGTCCTGCTAGTTCATGGCGCACCCCCTGCGTCCCGATATTTTCTTCCTCTCATCTGGTCAGCCTACTGCCCCCGTCCTCTCCTGCCACGGATCGGACGCGCTTTGGGGCAGCGGCTGTCTTGGTACCGCTGCGGGACCCAGGCCTGGGGGTCCTGAGTGCCACGGTCACAGCCCTAACCCTGCCAGGGGTGCGGTGAGGGTCGCAGGCGTGGGGGAGGTGGAGATCGGTGGGCCCCCCCCTCCGCCACTTCTGCCGCCCAGGCGCGGCCGCTTTAAGGCAGGAGGCCGAACGCGGCGGCGTTTCAATGTATCGAATTGTGGCGGTCACGTGGGCCGGCGGGGCGGGGCCCGGGCTAGAGGCTGCAGCGGCGGCTCAGCCCCGGTGTGAGACGGCGGCGGCGCGGCCACGGGCGGGGGGCGGCGGCGGCGGCAGCGGCGGCGGCGGCAGCAGCGGGCGAGGAGGAGTCGGCGGCCGCGGCACCCTCCGGACCGGATCCCCCCGCGCTCCCCGGGTTGTCACTCGCCGGCGGCGAACGAGGCGCCGCGGCCCCAGGGGAGCCCGCTCGGGGCGGGGGGATCGGGCCGCCCCCCTGCGCAGCGACAGCCCGAAGAGGACCCGGACCCCCCCCCTCCCTGCAGCCTCCATCGCCCCCCCCCCCCCGGGAGCCGCTTCCCTGGCTGAGCCCCCCCCA
>NC_048304.1:122964353-122999807 GCF_013100865.1 Trachemys scripta elegans | reverse complement strand
TTGAGGATTTATAGTGCGCTGTGGGGGTCGCTTCTGCTGCTCTGGGCTGCCCCCCCCCACGACCCCCCCCCCCCCCCCTCTGCACCTGGGATGTGACAGCCTGTTTCTGGAGCTGCCCATTGACTATGGCCCCGTAGCTGTCAGGAGACCTTATTCCTTCTGTATGGACCAGCCTAGGGGAGCCGCTGCCCCGGTCGCCTTCCCCCCGGCGGGCGTGTGACATCGGGGCGAGCCCGCTTGGGTTGTGGCTGTTTCGTGGTGTGTGGGGGGGTTTCTTTTTCTTTTAATTTTGTAGGAGTCGGTTTATTTCCCCCCCACCTCCCCCTGCGTGTGGCAGAGACTCCGGGGGGAGAGAAGAGGGAGCCTTGAAACCATTGTGCTGCCAGATTATTTTTGTATGATTCTGGGGGCGTAGGGAGGAAAAGAAGAGACGTCTATTTTTATTAAAGAGATTATTGAAAAAGAAAAAGAAAACCAAGATGGCTGGAGGTGGCCGTGATGAGCGTGTTGGCTTTTTTTTTTTGATCTGATGATAAAGCCAAAAGACAACAGCAGCTGGTGCTACACAGACTCGATTTGGAGTTTCCCCTCCTTAAACTGACACATCAGGCGCATACTTTACAGGGTGGTGCCGTCTACCAGATCGATTCTTTTTTCTTGTTTTTATTACTTTTTTTTAAAAATCTACCCTTCTTTCTCTGGTGGCTCTATTTTTAAAATCCAAACTGAGAGAGGCAACTCAAAATGGCTGAGAATTGACTAGATCCTGCTGGAATTGTACATTTCAGCCGTCTTCTTTCAGCTTCTCCCTCTCACCCCCTTTTTGCAGGCTGGATCTGAAAGGAGAAATAGCTTTCATGTCAGAGAGAAAACAGAGAAGAGAAGGAAAAGGAGGGGGAAGGGCTCTTCATTAGCAGTTGAGAAATTCCTTTTCAGTTTGATCAAGGCATGCTTGTTTTCCTACCAGCGACCCAGCTCTCTCCCAAATATTGAGCTTCTGTTTTGTTTTATTATTTCTCCTTTTGGATGTTTTTACCTTGAATCAGAATCTCTCCAGATCCTGAAACAAGATTTTCATTTTCTAAACCTGTTCCCTAGTGAGAATTTAGAGCACAGGTTGATTTTTGTTTCATGGGCCTTTTTTTCCCCCCCTCTCCCGAACCTTTTTTCTTCTTCTTTCGTTCTCATTCCTGTCTGTGAAAGGAGGAAGGAACAGGGAGCGTTCCTTTGGCTCTGGGCTGGAATTTCATCTGAATGATTGACCCATCTTCCCACTGTATTCTTCCGTCCAAGATCTCACTATTCCAAAGCAACCGACAGAATTTTTTTTGCTGCTCAGCTGGGTTAGAAGAAAATCTTTGGGGCAGTTGAAAGAATCCAGTTAGTTGTTTCATTGTTTTTTAATCTTCTATTTGGATCTTAACTCTGTTTTTTTTTGTTTTTTTGTTTTTTTTAAGACTAATTCCTAGCTCCCCTCAGGGAGAAAAGGAAGGGGGGAAAAAAAACGGAGACAGTCTATTCTCTTGGGCTTCTGACCGGGTTGGTGGACAAAAGTCCCTTTAAAATATTGAATGTCAGTTGCAAACCGAAGACAAGAAAAATAAAATCCGGAGTTCTAAATTTAGGAGGTTTTTATAGAACTTGGACTCTGCTACTGGATTTTGTATGGATTTTTTTTCCAACCTTCAGTAAGTTTCGA
Source organism: Trachemys scripta elegans (assembly GCF_013100865.1). NCBI lineage: Eukaryota > Metazoa > Chordata > Testudines > Emydidae > Trachemys > Trachemys scripta. Next base: position 122,998,108 of record NC_048304.1, on the reverse strand, counting down.
TTCACCTTCCGGAATCAAAAGAAACAAAACTGCTCCTAAGAGTTGTTAAAATTGTGGGCTCTAAACCCTGAAAGCTTCTGTGTTTTTTTTTCAACTGACACTGGCCCTTAATCAAATCATATATATACATTTTGTTAGTGTTTGAGTTTCGTAGAACTCTGCTCTGTAGGTTATTTTACTTTGAATTTTAGGATAGACTGTAGTTTTTATTTTTTATTATTATTTTATTTTTCAATAGCAGTTTTCCGGCAGACTTCCCACTGCAGGGGGAAGAGCCCACTCTCCAGCTGCATCTGTAGATCAAACTGAAATAGTAAGAGAGAGATTATAAATCTATCCGTAGAAATGGCTGAAAATTGGAAGAACTGTTTCGAAGAGGAACTTATATGTCCCATTTGCCTGCATGTCTTTGTGGAACCCGTTCAACTTCCTTGTAAGCACAATTTCTGCAGGGGCTGCATAGGGGAGGCGTGGGCCAAAGAGACTGGGTTAGTGCGCTGTCCGGAATGCAATCAGGCCTACAACCAGAAACCCAACCTGGAGAAGAACTTGAAACTGACCAACATTGTGGAAAAGTTCAACTCCCTCAACCTGGAGAAGACCCCCTCGGTCTTGCATTGCGTCTTCTGCCGCAGGGGCCCCCCGCTGCCCGCCCAAAAGATCTGTCTGAGGTGCGAGGCCCCCTGCTGTCAATCTCACGTGCAGACGCACCTGCAGCAGCCCTCCACAGCCCGGGGGCACCTCCTGGTGGAGGCGGACGATGTCCGGGCCTGGAGCTGCCCCCAACACAACGCCTACCGACTGTACCACTGTGAAGCGGAGCAGGTCGCCGTGTGCCAATTCTGCTGCTACTACAGCGGGGCCCACCAGGGCCATTCGGTGTGTGACGTGGAAATCCGGCGTAACGAGATCAGGGTAAGTGGACCCCGCGGTTGTCCCTTTCTCTGAGACGGTTGTGCTGGTTGCAGCGCGCCCGTGGTGTGCATGGTGCTGTCCAAGAGACGAGCAAAGGCAAGTAAGTCCCTGCCCCGAGGAGATTCCAGTCGCAAAGAGATGGTCAAAGTCCTTAAAAATAATGTGTCATTGGAACCGACCTGGGTCTGGCCAGTGGGGCAAGGCGAAGGGACTTCATAGATCTCTTCCAATTTGAGTGGGGGATGGAAGCGAATCACTTCCCCTGCGTATTTGCCTATCTGAACCTTTACCTAGCCCCCCACGGCGATTTGATCAAGGGCTTTTACTCAGTTGTGAAGATTCCAGACTCAAGTGGGCACAGTCAAATCTGACACCCCCTCCCCAAATTCCATCTGCTTTAAAATCATTAGGGGAGGAATTTGCCACCTATTCCCTGATCTACCTCATCTTTAATCCTCTGTTGTGCCATTGAGAATCTTTTTATTTGTTTATTGAAAACGCCCAGTGTTTATGTAGGACCTACAAAATAACTCCTTCCACTCCTCCTCCCTGATGGTTCTGCAGCTGCCATTTGATGCAATGTCGTGTTCCTAGCTCCTCAGTGGTGCTGGGGTAGAAATGAGGAAGTAAACAAAAGCAGACATGAGAGACACAAAATAGGTGAGGTAATATCTTTGACTGGACCAACCTACATACTGTGTCTCATATCCTGTGGACTAGTGTGGCTACAAAAGCACTAAAGCAGACGTTAATTTCAAGTTGAGCTGGAAAGGCATCGTGGGGGTGGGGGAAAGTGCGTGCCAAACAGGGGTGGGTGATAAAATCACTGGGATGGGGTATGTGTTTTCCACTTTCAAGGGGTTATTCAGACAATGGAGTGGAGGTGGAGGAGAGGAAGCAGCGAGGCATTTGATGGGGATCTTTTGAAGTCATTTGTCACCCACTGGTGACAATAGGACTTGAAACCTTCCAACTGCTTTGCAGACTAATTAACAAAGAGGATATGGGTAACTTGGCGAGGCAGCTAATTATGGGTATGTGGTTATAAGGTAAAGGGTCTGAGTGATCCCCTCCTTGGGCCATTTGTTGCAGCGAATGAACGCTGAACGAAATCATCCTGGTTTAGAACAAAACATCAGCAAAGAGAGGCCCTTTGCCCGAGGACTTGCTTCCAGAACCTTTTCTGAAGGCCCTGTTTGCTTTCCAAATAAGCGAGGGTGGAAGGGAAATCAGATGGGTTCGTAGGTTGAATTGCATTGAAATCTGGTTTCAGGCAGCTTGCTCCCAGGGGTGGCAAGCAATGCCTTGATTACAATGCATCCCTCCCTTGGTATGGCTTGTCCGGGTCAAATCAGCCTCTCCTCTCTCTTCCCACCGCCCCGGGCTCCACCAGAGTCTCCCTCCTCTGGCGATGTTTGAAACCCCTTGGAGGTGCGTGTTGTGGAGGAGGGGTGAGGCAGGGGTAGGAACTTGAGCAGCTGGGGTTGGTGTCACCAGTGCTTGGCCTTCTCGGGGAGAGGGCAGCATGGGGGCGCAGTGGGCTAATGCGCCAGCTTTTTGCCTGTGGGCGCTTAGGCTGACATTTGGCTGAACAATGAAGAGTTTGTGGTGGGGACGGGTGGGACCTGTGCCCATCCTGGGAGGAGCACAGACCACTGGGGTTTCGCGAGCTCGTGCCCAGAACTGGAATAATAGGGGGTTTTGTACGTTGAAGCTTGTTTGGCAGCATGGCCTGGTGGAGTCCTTCCTGCCCTAATCCTGGGGTCTAGTCCCTGCCTTTAGCTGTGGAGACTGGGGACAACTAACAAGCGCGGAGGCCATCAACCCATCCCAGCATTGCTGTCTTCCTTGGGCTGGCTCCCGAGGCCTCTCCTCTTCTGTTCTGCTGTCTCCCGCACAACTGCTTCAGGGCAGTGGGGCCCTCGCTTCCTCCCAGCGCCAGAGTGCGCGGAATAAATATTTAACAGTGAATCTAATGGTGATTGCTGTGAAATGGGGATGATTTCCTGTGTATTTTAATGCTGCCAAGATGAGTCACCGTTTAGCAATTAAAAAAAAAACACACTGTAATAAATAAAAAGCGCAACATAATTACTTTCCAGTTGGATGGCCAGGCTGGGGCGGGGGGGGGGGGGGGGGGGGGGGAGATGCTCTGCAGAGAGGACCCAGTGTGAGCTCACACGAAAGTGGTTTTTCCCCCTCCGGGTTTTTTTGGGAAAGCCAAGGCTTGCATGGAGCAGCTAGTGGTTCCCCCCCGCCGACACCCACCCTGAGGAAGGGCAAAGACTCAGCCAGGCTTGTGAGAAGCGTTTGTTTGCTTCTGTTAATTCATCCTCTCTGGGAAAAGTAGAAAAGATACCTTCATCCCAGAGTTGGGAGTGGCTGGCCGGGCTGGGAAACCCACGCAATGGGGTGGTCCGCTGCGCAGCGCCAAGGAATTTTCCGGGTGCGTTCCCAGCAGACTTGGATCTCATCCACGCCCACTTTTAAAATGTGTTGCTGCTCGAAGGATACCTTCTGCTGGCTCGCCATCAGCCCCTTCAGGGGGTTTCCTGGCTAAACTGCAGGGTGCAAAGCTACAGCCAGTCAAGGAATACACTTCAGCCTCACTGCAAACCTTTACTGTTTAGGAAAGATGGTCCAGAGGTTAGGGGACTAGCTTGAGACTCGAGACCTGGGTTTGATTCCCTGTTCTGCCACAGACTTCTTGTGTGACCTTAGGGGAGTCACTTAGCCCCTGTGTGCCTCAGTTTCTGCTCTGTGCAATGGGGATGGCGGCACTGGTCCCCCCTACAGGGCCATGCACTGAAGATTGTGAAGTGCTCCGATGTTGTAATGGGGACCCGATGCATTCCTTACATAGATTAGGCCAAATATTGAGGTTCTTAATCAACAATTCTACAAGTCATCAGCCTGAGTTTGTCTGAATAAGCAAGGCACCGTGATCCAGTGGGTAAAGCCCAGAGCTGGGAGTCAGGAGATCTGGCTTCTGTTCCCAGTTCTCCCATTAGCTCACTATGTGACCTAGGTCTTGTGCCTCAGTTTCCCCGTTCAATAAAATAGCAAGAAACCCACCTTTTGTCAGTAGCCTTGGAATCTGCCCATCTATATGTTCAGTGTGCCTGTTGCTTTGCAGACAAATAAGAAATGGCAACTTTCTGCCCTCAGGATCTTGGACTCTAAGGGCCGGATCTGGTGGTTCTTTCTCAGGCGAATATTTCCCTTTGACTCCCAGGCCTGAGTGTGGTTAGCCACAACGCAACAAGAGACTGCAAAGAACCCCAAAGAGCTGGGCTATATAATGACATTGACGAATGGCTAATAGCACGGAGCTAGTGAGATCTGGGGCTAGGGGGAAGGTGTCTGAGAGTAACTGGTCATGTGATATTCCTCATGGATTTTTTTGTAGCTTCTTTTTTTTTCATAGAATATCGGGGTCGGAAGGGACCTCAGGAGATCTAGTCCAACCCCCTGCTCAAAGCAGGACCAATCCCCAGACAGATTTTTGCCCCAGATCCCTATAATGGCCTCCTCAAGGATTGAACTCACAACCCTGGGTTTAGCAGGCCAATGCTCAAACCACTGAGCTGTCCCTCCCCCCTGTTCAGAGACTCCGGGCCTGATTCTCTCCTCTGTCACCTTCCTAATATCAATGTGTAGCGGGACTCTGAATCCAGCTCCATGTCTGAACAAGGGCCTGGGGCTGACATCGGCTTTGGAGGCCTTTGAAGGTAACCTGATCACAGCTAGCCAGGTGGCAAGTTGTGATCATTGCCTCGACAGGCCCAAGGCATGTGGCCATCGTATTAGTTTTCTTACCCAGGTCCCCTGCCGCCGAGCTCTGACCCTTTGTTTGTGTCCTCCACTTGTTAGGTCTAGCCTTGGCGACTGTAAGCTCTTTGGGTGCAGGGACTGTCATTTTCAGTGTGTTTGGTCTCAGTTGTGCTAGGGCTGTACAATCTAGTTGAGACCTTCGAGTACCACCACACTATAAACAGTATGTTGAACATGAGTCAGGCGAGATCTTTCCAGGTTGGCAGGCGTGGGGGCGCAGCGTCGGAGCGAAGACCGTATGGGAGAAGGGGCAGGTGGGTCTCGAATAAACACATGCAGAATTGCAAAGGCAGATAGTCTTGTACGTAGATTTCAACTCTTCAGGGCAAAGGATTGTCGTTTTGCTCTCTGTGTGCACAGTGCCTGGCACAGTGGAGTCCTGGTTCATGATTGAAGCTCACGGACACTGTTGCAATACAGATAGCACATATCGTTTGTGGTTAATCTTTCGCGTGCGAATGTGTGTAATATATCGCCTCCCCCCCCCCCCTTGAGATGTTTTCTCCTTTATTTCCTGTTTTTGTGGCGTGGAAATAAAAACCCTCTGTTTTGTTCCGTTTCATTTTGTTTGTATCAAGGAATCAAAAAATGAGGTGTTTCTCTTCAGGCCCTGCCTTCATTGTTGAAATCTTAAAGTTCCTGGGCTGCCCTTTCTCCCTGGTCATAATGGAATCTCCTTCCAACCTGGCAAAAGAACCCATCTTGGGAACAATTATTTGTTGTTCTTTTGGTTTTTATTTGTCTATTTAAAGAAAAGTTTGTATCGGTTTCTGAAGTCACCTAATGGGGATTTGAAGGAAGACAGGAAACAAAACCAGCAGGATATTTTTCCTCCCAAACATTCTCCAAATGTTGCCATGTTCATCACTGGATGCAATTGACTCACTGAATCAAAGCTCACTTGAGAATCTCAAAGCAGACAGGACAGAGTTAAAATGCTGTTTATTACCTGGGCTTTGGCCTTTCTTTTCTTTTTTTTTTTAAGGGATGCTGAGGGTTTTTAATCCTGCTATTGGTCTTGCCTTAAAGGTAGAACAGTTTGGTGGGTGTGTGTGTTTGGGGGGATTCTTCTATATTCTGAATAGCTGTAGTATTTTTTTTTAAGAAGAATGGGAGTTCTATATATGAAGAGCATTGTTTGCAAAAGGTCTCACCAAAATAATGTCCAGTGCTCCCCCTTCAGGTGCTGAGGCAGTACAGCACGGTTTCCAAAGCAGGGCTGGTTGGGCTGTTGCACGGGGAAGATGGTTTTGGCTTTATAGATGGCCGTGGTGGGCTGGGGAGTTGTTTGTTTTTAATCACACAAAGAGCTGAGTTGATTTCAGCTCTGTGTTAAAATCCAGGAGGGAGGAGACCTGTAGTATTTGCCAAAAGTCTGAAATGGATCGGTGGGGGGAACAGTGATGAATTCTCAGCTCCTGCTGGGGGAGATTTTTTGGGAGCGAAATTTCTGTACAGAGGCAGGCCTTGTGCCAGTGCACTGCTGGGAGAATTGGCTGCAGAGCCCGACACAGATGTGACCTGTTAATCGTGCCTGTCCAGGCAAAGCAGTGGCCGGCCATACCCTCCCTGCAGATGATCTGTGAAAAATGTCCATTGTGGCTTTTTTCCACCCCCTTTCCTGGCTGGCCCTATCGATTTTTCCCTGACGCACTCCAGCAAGGACAAAAAATTGTCAGTTACACAATGGGTTTCAAAGGGGGAGCTCTGCAGGCCTCTGTTTGATAGACAGCTGTGGAGCTGGGGGAATTTTTTTTCCCCCCTTGAAAGGGTCCTTCTCTCCCAATGGTAAAAAATGTTATTGGAACTGGAGTGCCTCTAAATACTGGGTGGCGGGCACTGGCTAGAACTGAGAACCTGTAGGCAGAGCTGAGGTGGGTTGCATTTTAAAAACAAACCCAGGTTTTGTATCTTATCGTGCATAGGGTTTGATTTAATAGGCGTGATTTCCAGGTGATTTGTTAGCAGGTGTGCGTGTGCAGTACAGATCATCCGATGGGTAGTGTTTATACATATTTGCCTAGAGCTTGGGGTAAGTGAGTACTCGTGACTGTGGTCAGTGAGGGCAGATGCTATGCAAGCATTTTCCCATAGTGCTCTGCAAAGGTGCCTCACTCCAGACTCACGACTATTCCAGCACTAGGTCCCACCCAGTGCACCTCCGCACTCGCGGGAAGTCCCTGGCTATTCTAGTCCTAGACACCCCATACATAGCTCTGCTGATGTCCTTCAATTCCCTGCCCACAGCCCTTCCGATGTTCCTCGGCCCTGACCTGGTTTGCCCCTTGTTATTCCAGTGCTGGGCTGCCAAATGGGACCTGGGTTCTGTGCCCTGGGATTCTGCCTTTCTGTGCAGTGTCTTTTTAGGTGATGTCGTCAGACCGCCCTGGCCCCATCTCCGTGGCTTTAACGGTCATTGGTTTGTGTGGGCTTTGCTGCTGCCCTTGGTTTTCCTGACGATTTAGAAGACAGGAAATTAAATGCATTGGATAGCAGGAAAGGGTGTTTCAGAGGAATCTTGGGGGCGCCTAGCCATCCCTGCTGTAAAGCCTTTGAAGTCCGGGAAGTTACCCCAAGCATGAACTTGTCTTGATCCTAGGAGTCTCTCAAAGCAAGACGGTACCTTTAGGCCATCAGTCAACTAAAACTGTCTTGAATTTCCCTATTGAATTCCTTGGCTGTGGGTTGAACTAGTTCTTTCCTCTTCCTATACCCTCCCCCTCGTCTTCCTTGCTGCATTTATACTAAGGCCTTGGAATGCAGTCACACCTAGACGGCTTGCTTGCTTGTGCCTGCTTTGCTACAGATCCCCATCCTCAAGTGCTTTGTACAGAGCTAACTAAAAAATCAGGGCAGAGACCGGAGGAATTAAGAGACAGAGGTCAGGGAGAGGTTTTTGGCTGAGACTGGATACAAGATGTGGCGCTGATGAAATGGGAAGGATGGAAGAAGGCTGCTTGGTGTGGTAGGAGCTGCAGAGGAGAAGGCCCTTGGGCCACAATTTGAGACTGCATATAGGCATGTGCAGTGGAGGAGGGACCGCGTTAGGGGTAGGCGTATATAGATTACACACGCATATGAGACAGGTCCATGTGATACTGTGCATAGCATCTTTTATCGAGGCTCTCAGTGCTTTAGAACCAGTAGTGAGTTGAGGTCCTCCCCCCCCCCATGGTTTAGGTATTATCCCATTTTACAGATGGGGAAACTGAGGCACAGAAAGACTGGATGATTTGCTCACCCACTGAGTCCGACAGCTTGGGGTTAGAACCTCCTTCTTCCAACTGCTCTCCCTGTTTCACAAATTCTGGCCCCAGGGCCTTCTCCTCTGCAGCTCCTACCACACCACACAGTCTGCTTTGAAGAGCTTCAAAAGCAAAGGGAGCACAACCGTGAAATAGACAGGGAGTCAGTGCAGTGTTGGCCGGGTCTGTTCCAGGATAAACCTGCGGGTATTTACAGAGCTTTTGATGGCTGCGGAAATACCCTTGTTGTAGTAAACTTGGTCCAGCATCTTGTTCAGTCTGAAGCTAACCCGTGGGATTCATAGAGTGCCATTCGCCAGAGAAGCTAGGCAGTGGAGAACCATTCTCTTCTACATGTGCTCTGGCTGGGGGAGGAAAGGGCTGGGTAGTTGAAAAAGAGAGGAGAGAAAAGAGGCCTTAATTTGAAAGTATAATTTCTTCCCCTTCCCCCCCCCCCCTCCTGTTGGGAACAGAGGCGTGATGGGGAAGTTTGACACCCTCCCTGACCAGCTGTAATCAAAGGAGCGGAGGAGTTTTGGAAAATATTAGAGAGGTTTTGAAGACGCTTCCTGCTGGCCTCCCCTCCTCCTATCTCCATGAATGGATTGTTCCCAAACTTCCCGATTGCAAGGGCTGGTTTAGGCCAAAATCAGATCTCCTGGCTCATACCAGCATAAGCAAGAGCAGAATGAAGCCGCCTGTCTGGCCGCCCGAGGAGCAGGTTGTTGGATTAGTGGCGCTAGGTTAGAGTAACAAGGGAAGCAAAGAACTCTATGACTGCCTTGCAGTGCGTTGGCCTATTCCGTTGTTGGGTGTGTGGGGGGGGGGGGGCGGGTATTTTGTTTTTCCTTAGCACACCTCAGTGATCCTACCAGTTTTTGCACTTGTAATCAGAGCTGAGCTGGGCCTGACAACAGCAGATCCTCCCCTGGGGGGGAACGGACAACAAAAGGTGGGGAAGGAAAGGAGGGACTAACATTGAAACAATGAAATAGCCGAGAGAGGGCAGCCCCGTGAGGGAGCTTTGCAGAAATGCTAGCCAGTGCGGGTGTTTTATAATCCGCTTCTGTGCTGCACTGGCCTGCAGCGATCAATGTGATCTGCGCGGAATGCTGTGAATTCAGCGGCTGCCGGCCGTCATTCTGTCAGAATTCAAATGGACGTGTACATACGGATTTATAAATCAACACTCAGGGCCGGATCCTGCTCTGGGTCGTGCATGTTGCGCCCATGGGCTCCAGGGCAGAATCCAGTCTGTGCTTTTTATTTATCTCCAGACTGGTGACTGTCACCTTTCTGCCTTAGCCGCAGAGTAGGCTAAGGGGGGTGGGGTTATCAGCCCCTTCTTGTTAAGAGAGATGGTGTTTAGTGGACTTGTAGCCAGGGACTCCTGAGTTAATCTTAGGCTCCTTTATTCACATGTCGTGTGAATGTAGACAGGCCGCTTCACTTCTCCGTTCCTCGGTTTGCCCACCTATAAAATGGGGCTAACATTTATTATACCGTAAAGGGGGGTTGTGTTTGTTTGCACAGTGCCGTGGACAGAAGCGTTGCAGTAAACTGGCTAGTGCGGAGTGGGTGTGTACACCACTTCCCTTTATTGCATGGAATCAGAACTGTTCAGCTGTGTGTCATAAACCCTGTACTGATAAAGAAGATTCTCCTTTAGCTCACAGGGTAGGGGCCTGTGCTTTTGGAGGAAGAGGGAACTAGTCCTGAGCAGCTGTTGGAGGGCAGCATAGTTTTAGCCACGAAATGCTGGGGTTGTTATAAGTATTTTATGTCTCTCCTCAAGATCAAGCCCGTGAAAATAGTCCTTGTCCAAACCCAGTTGTTTTCAGCAAAGGAGAATCTGCAGCCCCAGGTCCAGCATTCAGTCACAACCTCAACCTTTTCCTCTTTCTTATTGGTTGTATTAAGGCAGCACCAAGAGACCCCAGCCAAAACTGGGGTTCGCTTCTGCTGGGTGCTACATAGCTATATAGCAAGATGTCGCAGTCTAAATTCTTCCTGTCTCCTGGTGATGATGTACCTGAAAAAATGGGGATTTATTTTTCAGCCTGAGGTTCTTCTCTCCCCTGTCTTCCCTCCTCCCCGCCCCCACTGATGCTTTTTATTCTTTGATTTGTGCCTTTTATTTTTGGACACCTCCACAAGCGGATTTGGAAACTTCTCAGTTGCGGATGGATCCAGAGGAAGCGCTTGGCAGACACGGAAGTTCTGGCTGGGGAACGAGCGCTCGCACGCTCTCTAAAATATGAGTGAATATTGGCAGGCCGACAGATAGTATAATCTAGTGGATTCGTGGTGAGCTGGGCTCGCTGTCTCTCCCCCCTCCCCCCCCCCAGCCTGTTCTCCTAGGACGGATCCTCTTGTCTCCTCCTTGCTCCTGCTTTCACAAACCTCAGGGTGACCTGGTTTCTGAAGCTTTGCTTCAGTGCTGGACCTCTTTAATAATAATAATAAAAAAGGTTATTAAATTGAACTGGCAATTTCCCTAGAAATACATGGGGGTGGTATAAACCCTGCTTTGAGCCCAGTTATTGTGTGGGTTTCATATCCTGTCCCCTGGAACCTCCCTCCAGTCGGTTCTGATGTTTTGCTGGGGCGCTGCAGGTGAGTTGAAAGATTGATGCTCCACCGCAGACAGACGAGCGTTGATTGGGATTGGAGGGTGGGGGGGGGGGGTGGGGGCCTCTTCAAGGTTGTGCATCAGGCATGAGATGCAGGTGTAACCCCCCCCTTCCTCCCCTCCCCCCTGCATCAGCACAAACGGCAGGTCGCTCAGTGGAAACTGATGTGGCTGGGCGAGGATCCCTGCTTGCAGACAAAGGGATTCTCTTGCTCCTGTGTGCGCGCGCGCCTGTCTCTTTGTTCTCTTGGCCGGGCACGCCGGGCTCTGACGGCGAAAGCTCATTTGAGCTCGGCTTTCCAACAGGCTCAAAGGGAGGAAATACATAATAAAGCCACGAGGTCTCCGTCACCGCCAGAAGCGTTGGGGGGAGGGATGAACGATGGGAGATTTGGCCCCTGGTTGGTTTAATTTCATTTGGACATCCCTGGGCAAATGACACTTTTAGCTCCAGGGTTGTTGGGTCTAGTGGGGCGCAGGGCTGGGGTGGGCTGGGCAGGCCAACAGACCATTCTAGCTCTGATATTGAGGGCCTGTCCAGCCTCGGTTTGACTTTAATAGAGCTGTTCTGGAGCTGGTGGTGTGGGACATCCTGCAGCTCACGTCTTGCTCCGATGGGAAGACCCTTGTGGATGGGGTCATAAGATTACATCCCTGCACCATACAGGGTCCCCAGTTTTCTCTCTTTGCCCCTGCTGTGCTGTTCCCACAGGTAAGCTGCCTCCCCATGTGTGCCTGGTTAGCCTGCCCGTGTTAGCCAGCAGGAGGTGACTACCCCGCCCCAGGCCAGCGTTCCAGCCCAGCAGTCGGAACAATGTGCTTGTCTGTGGCCTCCATCCAGGGATTTCAAAGCGCTCGCCATGTGTCGGGGAAGTGAGCTTAATCGTACCGCTGGGATGTAGGCTGGCGTGATCCTTGTTTGACAGCTGGGGAAACTGAGGCACAGAAAGGGGACGCGCCTTGCCCAAGGTCACATGGCAAGTCGTGGGCAGAGCCAGGAGTCCTGTGTTCTAACCGCTCGTCCCTGTGCAGACGCTATCACCATACACGCTGCAGTGCTGAGAAGGTGGCCAAGACTGGCGCGGGCGGCTTCTGGCCCCGATTCAGCAAGCTACTTAGGCACGTGCCAAGCATGTGAGACGTCCCCATTGAAGTCAGCATGGCTACTCGGGCTTACGTACCTTGCTGAATTGGGGCCCCAGTGGCCCAGTTTTCCTTCCTGCCCTTGATTCACTTCAAGGTTGGCTTGTGATTCTGGTTACCTGTTAATGTGAACGGCACTAATCTCCATGCACCAGAGTGCACCACGGACGGCTCATAATAAACACAGACTCGACAAACCAAAGCTCAACCTCCAGCTCGGTGGTGAAGCTCCCCCCAGAACAGAATGATGATCTGCCCGAGAGGCGAGCCATGCAAAGGGGCGCGCTGGATGATGGAGGGGTTGGAGAGGAAGGTCGAAGGGGGCATCGACACTGATAAAAGACCCACTGCACAGCCGCAGCTGGCCTGCATCAGCTGCCGTAGGCTCCTGAGATTTGGGCTGCAGGCTCTGAAATTGCAATGTAGATGTTCGACTCCCCTTCAAGGGGGAGGGTCTCAGAGCCCAGGCTCTGATTGGTGGAATCTCCTTCGTTGGAGGTTTTTCAGGTCAGGCTTGAGGAAGCCCTGGCTGGGACGATTTAGTTGGGGATTGGTCCTGCTTTGAGCAGGGGGTTGGACTAGATGACCTCCTGAGGTCCCTTCCAACCCTGAGATTCTATGATTCCAGCCCACCGCAGTTTTTAGCCCCATAGCCTGCAAGCCTGAATCGGCAGGGTGCTGTGGGTATTTTTAATCCCAGTGTGTAGCCATATCCTAAGGGAGACTGAAGAGACCCCTAGAATAACATGTAACCTGAATGTAGCACTTCTCCGCGAAAGATCTCAAAGCACCTGAAAAAAGGGGGAATAAGGGTCAGTTTTCCCACTTTTCTGGGACTGTGGGGAAATGAAGGAACAGAAATTGATTTGCCTTAGGCCACAGCAGTGAGTCAGTGGCTGAGTGAGGAAGAGAACCCAGGAGTCCTGGCTCCCAGCCCCCAGGCACACCATTAGCCCGCAGCTGCCTGACCCAGATCCTGCCAGTTGGAGGGAGCAAATGTTGACCTGTTGAAGGTCAAACCAGATTTCAGACCGGATTCTGAGGTGTGCAAATATCCAGATAACATGGAAACAGCCAAGAAAAACCTGCAAGCAGTCAAGCTCTAAGTCCCTAGGTCAGAATAAACACCGTTGTGAGTGAAGCCAGGAGCGCCTGGTAAGGATCTGGGAGCACAAAAGGTCAAAAGAGGTTTTGGAGAATGAGACCTCCAGAATTTCCCAGAAGAACAGGGGGCATGATGAGCAAACTCTAAATCCAGGCAAACCAAGTCTCCGAGAGCCATTGCTGCAGCTCCAGTGGAAGGGCATGCTGGAAGAGGACAGAGTTTCAGTGAAGACACTTGGACACCAGAAAATTGGCCTCCTTCTTCGATCCCTGCTTCAGAAAATGGCAGTACACCCGAATCCAGAAATTAGGCCTGAATTTGAATCAGGGCTGTGACATGGACTCCGTCTGTGGCCATGGGCAAGTCACTTAACCTTGCTGCCTCAGTTTCCCTATCTTTAAAATGCAGCTAATGTTAAGACATAGGGAGGGAGAATGAAAAGGTGTCATAGACCTTGTGCTGCTGAATGCTACAGATTCCTAATGGAGACTTTTGGAGCTTCAGGGGCTGTACTTTTGAGTCAGGAGACCCGATTTCTATTTCTGCTCATAGCCAACTTCCTTGGGGCTGCTCTGGTTTACATGTACCCCTATGGCTGTGGGAAGCAGGAGCACACTCTTTATGCCAGAACTGAACTAGCGCAGAGTTCTTATGCTAGTTATGTGCCAGCTGGGAAGATCCCCTGTGCAGGGGTTTTTTCCCGGGCTTGTCTCCACCAGCTGTATACGCCTCTGAAGTGGAGTGGATTGTGACGGAGAATCTTTAGATATATTAATATCATCTGCAGAGAGAGGATACTGAAATCCACTGTAGCTTTATCAACCTCAGGGTAGGTTTGCAGATCCCAAGATAAACAACCAAAGTCCAAGGATGGTTCCCTCAAATACCTCAGCTTAACTCTCCAAAACTAGAAAGAAATTCTTGCCGCACATCACTTGAGGTAATTGACTAGGCTAGATTCAAACCCCTGAGCACCAGTCCCTGGAAATCAAAACAAGAAGATAAATGAGGCATTGGGATCTTAAGATCAATAGTGTCAAAGGCTGCTAACAAATCAGGGAAGATTAAAAACCAATGACAGACATCCGGATGCTAACAGAAAAAAAATATGTAATTTTAAAACATAACAGTTACAATAATTGATTCTCATGGCAAGTACCCAAAATGTGCTTCCCAAACAGAGAGGGAGATGCTGTCCCTTCCCCAAGGAGCATATGATGCAAGAAGATCCCCAGATCAATATTTACTAATCATACCTATTGAAAAGGAATGTCTGAAACACCTGCCACTACTTCATGGTCTCCATCAAACGGCTGGGACATCTCAGTCCCTGAGGACGGCTATGGGTCTGACGCTCCCCGGGAAGAGGTGCAGTCTGATTATAGTTTGAGACCAAGGAAATTCAGCTCCGCATCTGAGCATGGGGGTCTCTCCAGGTTGCAAGGTAAATTGGGTTGTGTGTCAGGGAGGCAAAAAATGTCTTGGGTTAATTAACAATGGCTTAACCACTGTTCAACTTGGCATCGGTGGTGCTAGTCAAGGGAAGCGAATGGTCATAAAGAAAGGTGGGTGCAAAACAGGGTGTGAAGAAGACCCTGGAAATCGATAGTAAGAAGCTGCAGAGATTTTCATGGAGTAGGAACTGCTGCTGGCCATGTGTACTCCTGGTCTGAACTTGGGTTTTTAATGCCATTTGGCCCTGTTGGTATTTTAGTTAGCGCTGGTTTAATGCAAGTATAGCCAGGGTTCAAAGAAGGTTCTCTACTATCCCAGGGAGCGAGCAAAAAGAAAAGACAGGTGTGTTCATGAGTTGATGGGCAGATTAGGATGGCCAGCAATCCTGACCCGTTGATCTTAAAGGTGATCTGCAAAGAGGAAGGAAATAACAATTGTGCTTTTTATTCCTTCTTCATGATGTGTAGAAAAAGCTGTAAGGTTGTTTTGTGTGTTTGGGGTATTTTTGTTTTTAACCTGACATATTAAGAATTAAACCCTTGTCTCCCTTGCTTTTGCTGGCAATCTCCTCGGAGCATTTAAGGTATGTCTATGCTACCTGCCGGATCAGCAGGCAGCGATCAATCCAGCGGGGCTTGATTTATCGTGTCTAGTCTAGACGCGATGAACCGACCCCCGAGCGCTCTCCCGTCGACTCCTGTACTGCACCGCGGTGAGAGGCGCAGGCAGAGTTGACGGGGGAGCGGCAGCAGTGACGACATGGGGGTGAGTAGATCTAAGTACGTCAATTTAGATCGTAACTTAGATCGATTCCTTCCCCCCCTCCCCTCCCCCCAGCCCAGTGTAGACCAGGGCTTAGAACTGTGGATGAGTGTTGACACAGCCTTTGCCTGCAGGAGCAGTACTGTTGGATGCCTTCACAAAGAGAACTTTTCTCCCAAGTGTGTGTTGGGTGTTTGAATTCAAACACCAAGTGTAGAGCAAAGCCAAGGGTTTAAGCCAGGGATAGTCAATTACTTTTTGTCAAGGTCCAAATTTCTTGGTCAAGGTATAGTCAAGGTCCAGATTCCAGAAAAAATAAGTAAATAAAAAGATTTCAGGGTCCATTCAGAAGCGTCTGGAGGTTCAGATTTGGCCCACGATCTGCCTATTGACTACCCCTGATTAAAACAGTGCAATTGGAAAACCCCACCCCAGCTCTCCCTTGCTCAACTTTAATCTCTTGAAATGTCGCAATTCTACTAAATTTTCCAACAAAAATGAGGAAGTCGGGCCTTCATAGATTTCCCAGGCCAGAAGGGACCATTATAATCATCTACTCTGACCTCCTTTATAACATAGGTCGTAGAACTTTCCCCAGATAATTCCTAGAGCATAAATAATTCCTAGACTTGGTATTTTGGGTGGGTTTTTTTGTTTGTTTGTTTGTTTAAAAAAAAACACTGAACAGATCTTTTTAAATTTCAACTTCTCCTTTGAACCTCATAAAGGAATACAAACTGATGTGGCTGTGATAAGGCTGAGCAACTGATGGTCTCCTAGGCACATTGGCCTGATAGTAAAGACACTGGGAATTTAGCCGTATGGACTGGGAAATACAATATTTCCTTTCTTTCTCAGCTGTGAGCCCATACTGTTCTTCCAAACTGGTGCGCTCATCAACCACATGGTGGTAGCTAGAGGCCCCAGTTTGCCATAGGCACAGTGAGTTTCCATTCCATGTCTTCCCAGGAGGCGTGGCCTTTGTGCGAAATAATCTTTCATGACATCAGAAGGGATCTGTGACTTCCTGTGGCCCAGCAAGGGGAGGGAGGTGCTGCTCTCAGTAAGGGGCAAAGAAATCCAGAGCCTCACTGGCAGATGCCTGGCATGGGAGGAAACACTCAACACATGTTGACACCCTGGGCTCGTTCACATCAAGTGCCCCTAGTAAGCAGCAAAATACCCATCGCTGTCCCATTGGCGTGACCCCCTTTGGTGCTTCCAGTGACCTCTTTATGAGCAGTAAAGTGCATGGGCAGAGCACCCAGGAAACGATTTTCTTGTATCCCCTCCCATCTGGGCTGTGCATGAAATTTACCTACGACGGGCGCCACTGGAATTAAGAACCGAGAAGCCTGTGCAAGAGATTTCCCTCCTTTATTAGGCAAGCTCTCGTCTTAAAGCACCACCCCAAGCTGTTGGGTCTGATTTCCCTCCTGCTTGCAGCTGTAACTCCATTTGCTTAAATGGAATCGGTCGGAAATCACACAGCTGAGTGGGAAGGATTGGGCTTTAGCATTGGGGAAATTCCCACGATCTGTCTACAGGAGGTCAGATGAGATGGCCTTACGGTCCCTTTGGGCGTTCGTATACCGGTTCAGTGGAAATGAGGAGCCTAAATGCCATTGTGGAGCTGGCCCTGAGCTAGTTTACTAGGCCTAGCGTAGAGGCCAAATCCCAGAAAACTGGGGTGTAGGTAGATTCAGCCGGGAAAGCCAGCGGTAGAAGAGGGATTAGAACCCAGATTTGCTGGCTCCCAGTCCTGGCCCTTATTCATTAGAGAAGCATTCCTGCTTAGGTGCTGCATCTCTTTGGTGAGGACACTTTTACAGCTGAGCACAGGTAGGTTAATGGACTTCACTCAGGCCCCCTTAGGGAAGCTGGCAGCCCTGGCCTAGGGTGACCAGATGTCCCAGTTTTATAGGGACAGTCCCGATATTTGGGGCTTTTTTAATATGGGCTCCTATTACCCCCCCCATCCCGATTTTTCACACTTGCTATCTGGTCACCCTTCGTTGGCCTAGCTTAAAAGGCAAGGAGACCAACATGGTGGTCAGACCCAATTTTTTCCCAGACGGGAGGCTGCATTCGCCGTACTGGATTCTTACCAAAATGATGCAGGTTTGCAGCTACCCCCACATGACCGTGGGACTCCATCTCCCAGAATGCAATGTTCTACATAGCCTGGCTCCTGAGAGCAAGATGGAGCGTTGCATGCTGGGACACAGTCATTGTTGCCACTTTGATGCTCCTTTTGCAATCAATGGGAGTTTTGCCATTGACTTCAGTGGAAATGGGATCTGGCCCAGAACCCCCATGAGCGGCGTTTGCTCTGTGGCTGCTCCCCTGCTCCCCGTTAGCCTCCATCCTCCCAGCATAGGCCTGGATTCAGCGTGGGAGTCAATACGGTTTGGCCTGTTTATGCCAACAGAGAATTTGGTCCCTTCGGTGTGAGCGCAAGATTTAAATGATCTGATGTCAAGTATTTGTTGAAGGCCTTACTTAAGACTAAGGGCAAAGATTCATTAATGGCTGTGCCGTGCTAAGTATAACAAATTATTGTTGGACCTGATCTGGACAGGTACGGAGCACTTGCAATGGGACAGAAAATATCAGACAGGCTGTTCTGAGCGAGGTAAAAATCTGCTTTCCCCGTGGAGGTGGTTATATCCTCTCTCGATGTGCAGGAAGCTTATTGCCATGGATAGAGAAGATTATTTCACACAATGTGTGATTAACCTCTGGAACTCCCTGCCGCAGGCAAATAATGTATTAAGTTTGCTCAAAGGAGCGGATGCTTAGCAGTAGGAACAGAATCTGAAGTTACTTAAGCAAAGGTTAGCTTTGGAGCGGAGTCAAAACTCCAGATCTGAATACCCCACCCTTGAGAGTGTTTGAATTATGGGATTGCAGTCCTGTAAACTAATCGCCATGTAGGGTTTCCCCATGGGGTGGCATTGTGCCACTGGCCAGATGTATTTCAGCTAGGGGTTTGTCTCCTTCCTTGGAAGCATCCCACAGTGGTCATGGTGAGAGATGGGATGTTGGACTTGAGGGACTATGGGGCTGTTCCAACAGGACAACTCCTTTGTCCTGTGCCATTCAGTGCAAGTAGCCTGCAGTATTAACTTCAAAGTCAGGTCCCGTTCCTGCCTTGGATTCTTCTTGCTAGGGTTGGTTTTCCCCAGCATTATAATGAAAGCTGGGGCAAGATAATAAATAGTCTTTAACCGACACCTCAAAATGTGAAGAAACGTGGAGGATAAAGGTAGCTGAAATTGTTTTCTGGTATTACTTTACTAATAGGACTGAAGCTGCCCTTCTCCACTGCCTTCCATTGGAGGATCGCAGAGCACTTTACAAACGTTCATTAAGTTCCAACATGGCGAAGCATTATTATCCCCACTGTACAGTCACAGAAACTGACCACAAAGGGAAAGCGCTCAATGCAGGGAATCGGCAGCAGATCTTGATAGTATCTGGATTTCCAGTCTCCTGCTTCAACCACTAGACCCCACTCCTCCGCAGCTGGGTGATCAGGATGACTTTTAGTCAGTCTCCATCCTGCGAGAGGCTCTGTATCCCTTCAGCACCTCATCCTGAAACTGCCACCCCGTGGTACCGTACATGTTCCTTTTATAGCGTGTTGGGGGTGGGGAATCTTATCATGAGTGAAAAATGAAAGTGTGTGGGATTCTGCTCTTGTGAGTTGTGGTGGCAGGGGAGCCCCGAAGTGTTAAATGGGCGCAGGGGTAAGTGAAATCAGTAAATATAATTATCGCCATTTCATGGGGAAACTGAGGCACCATGGTTCAGTGACTTGTGCCCAGCGAGTCTGTCACTGAGCTGAGCATAAACCAAGATCTGGCTCCTATTCCTGTGACTTAATCACAAGATCATCCTCTCTCTCCCCCCAGACCTTCCCCCACACCCCTCAACTAACCCTGATCTGAATAGAAACTCAGAATGGCCCCTCTTCACACACTGCCCCCTGCCCCCCTGTGCATCTCAAGATAAACAGTGCCAGCGAGGTGATGCCATTAGACCCGGGTGCTGGCACCGGTAGTTAGATGGTGTTTATTTGTGGTGCTTTTCTTTTTATTGGCAAGTTTGGACAGACCTTCAGAAATCCACCTCCCACTCGGAAAGTAACGTGACTCTTTCCTAGTAGGAAAAGGGCCAGGTTTCAAGGGAGGGTTGTGGCAGAGATCCGTCCCTCTGCTGCCATTCCCACATAAGAGAAGCAAAACCCACAGCCTCAATCAATACCATGAGGCGTGCGTGTATCTAAAATGTGTATAATTTTTTTTAATAGAGATCTATATCCTTTTGCTTTTTAAAATAAAAACAGGCTGCAAGCAGCTGCTGGTTGGCAGCTTTGCGGGAACATCTGGTGTTCCCGGGCCGTTTTTCAGCACATTCGAACGATGGGATTCATAAAGATCCTAATCCAAGCCTTTAGAATTCTGAGCAAACACCCCCTCAAAAAAAAAAAAAAAAAAAAATTATCCAAGCTGATTTTGTTTTAAAGGAGACAGCTGACGGGTCCTGAGCTTCAGCAACGTTGTAATTGGTAATGGCATTTCATGGTTGAAATGCCAAGCTTCACGGGCAGAAATCTCACGGTGCTGTACACTGCTGTTGCTGGGCGCTGTTTAATCAGCGGTCGGGTTTTGCTCCAGAAGTGAGTGCCTTTCACCATCTGTAGTGTGATCCCCATGAGTCCCTTACGGTGTGTGGGATTTGAGCAGGCCTAAATTAATGTTTGTAAACCGCTTTGGGATCCTGCGACGGACGGCGCGGGAGAAGTGCAAAAGCTGATTTTATTTTTCGTGTTGATTGCCGAGTCCAGCTGGCTCTCAAATTCCTCTGGTTTGTTTCTCTCTGTTTAGCTGAGGCAGCAGTTTTGCCGTTTGCTGGACTAGCCATTTGCAACTGTTAGAAGCACCAAGGGACTGTTTGTAAAAACTGGAGTGTTTGTATAAAGTGAATGATGATGCAACAACATTTTCAAAAAGTGCCTAAGCCTAAATCCTATTCAAAAGGGGTTAGGGTCAGATTGTCAAAGGTATTTAGACACCTAAGATCCAAATAGGCACCTACTGGAATTGCTCCTATCTGCAGGTTGAGGTGCCTAAATCCCACTGACTTTCAGTGAGATTCTTGAATGCCTGAGTCACTTTGGAAAATGGGACTAGGTTCCTGGGTACTTTAGACAACGTTGCCCCACATCGGCACTAGAAAAGTTGCTCTGGTTTAACTTAATCCGTGTGGAAATCTGTCCCTTTAAACTAGCGGAACCACCTCCTAGAGATGCATTTAAGCAGCTTGAACCCGGGCGCATATCAATTTAGTCAAAAAGGGTTAAACCACCAAGTGCCTCTATATTAGGGTTTTGCATCAGCTTAACTAGATTGAGTTTAAAAATCAATTTATTTAAAACGGGGCAAGCTTTCTAATGTAGACAGGACAGAGGGGCTGGATAGCGAAGAGTGGGCACTTCAGAGCCAGACTGTAGAGACAACTGAAAGTTGTTACTTTCTCGTCCTGCTGGGTGGTCTCAACCCAATTCCCAGTGATGGGCAAAGTGCCCACCACAGTGGGCAGCGACTAGTCCCCTTGTTGCTGGTCTTGGCAGAGGGCGATCGAGGACTGAATGGAGACCGAACTGCCCGCTCGCCCCTGGAGCAGTGTCTTCCGCGTCAGGACTGAGACAGGTGGGCCAGTTTTTGCTGCCTGGTCTGTTCCCTAGGGGTGCCAGTGTATCATCAGCTGGAAGTGTGGGCAAAACATAAGGATTTTTTCAGCCCATTGTTAGAATAAGAATGAGAGCAGATTGGGGTGGGCGGGGGGGGAGCCTGTCAGGTTCAAATCCTGGCTTAGGTAGCAGATAAAGATGGATTTAGATGATCCCATCTCAGTTGAAATCATAAACTCCCCACACAACTGGCAGACCGAGACCCGGGGCTGGGATAGCTGTGGGGGCTCTGGGTTGGGATTGAGGGGCATCAGCAGAGCTGTGGGGGTGGGAGGAGAGCCCTGGACTGGAATAGCCAGATCGGGCTTGAGGGGCAGGCAGGTGGTGAGGAGGCGCCCAGGGCTGGGATAGCAGTGGGAGCTGTGGACCGGGATTAAGGGACGGGGAGGTGAATTGCAATTGAGGGGCACTGGCAGTGCTGTGTGTGTTGAGTCCAGGGCTGGGAAGCAGGGGCTGTTGCAAGACCAGATGCACGGGCAGAACATTTTTGGGGGCGGGAGAGGTCATCAGAGCAGGTTTGATCTCCCATAGCACATGTCTCTGCTGCACCTGGCTCAAGTCTGAGCTAGGGGTTCTCCCCCTCTGACGAGCATTAAATCCACTCGTGCTTTCTTAAAAAGATCTCCCCTCGTGCTCCAGAACAGGTGAGGGAAGCGGTGCAGCAATAAGCTAGATTTGTACCGTGTTCCTGTTTGAAAACACTCCGGATCAAAGATCCCCAAGGAGCTTGAGGACACAGTCTTCCCCTGGTGCCTGTGTGTGGATTGCCATGTGCTCTCAGGCTGGAGAGACACAGGAGTTCTGGCGATGATGAATTTCCCCCAGTAAGAAAGGGGGTGAGGGTGTGTTTGCCGCGGTTAGTGACTGAATGCAGTGGAGGACCAGAATTCTCTGCTCACTAAATGGCACAGAGCGAAATAGCGTGAAGCATTTTAAAGGCTGAGATCTTATTGTCTATCATGCTTTCCATCTGAAGCTCTCAAAGCACTCGAGAAACCCTAATTAACCCTTTTTCACGTACCCCCAAGATAGGGAAACTGAGGCCCTGAGACATGAATTGATTGGCTTGAGGTTACCCAGGTCTCCTGACTCTTCCTTCCTGTGGTCTGAGCCACAAAACCACCCATTGCGCGCTCTCATTTATTTTCCCTGCGCTGTGGCCAGCACAGCCTGTGTTTTCCAGGATTTCATGGCTGCGGAATTCACACAGTGTTGAAGAATTTGACTGCAGAATCTAGATTTTCATTGGGGAAAATAAAGGTCCGGTCTCTAACCATTAGGACTGTGGAGTTGATCTGAATGTAGCCAATGCCGTGATGTCTGCAAGCAGCCTGAAAGCTCTGAGAGGTCACGCCTTGCGCACATCTAGTTGTGGTGTTAACTCTGAAGCCTAATGCTAACGCAAGTGATTAGTTCACTCCTCAACCTTTTAGCAAAATCATTTGGCTGTTGTGCTTATCCACCATTGATGCAGTGAGTGTATTAGGGAGGTGGAGTTGCTGGGATACAAGAAGAGGAGTTCAAACTCCCCAGAGAATTTCAAGGTCTTTTCCCCTCTCACGCTCCTCGGAGCCTAGGCTGGAAATAAAGGAAGGCAGCATTGCAGTGTGACTGATTCAGCCATTGCATGTCCCCAGTTCTGTACGCCGTCTGCTCACCGGGAAATGGACTGGGTTCTAATGCCGTTTTGCATTGCCTTCGGAGACCAGACAACCGCTGCTTGGTGGAGCTGGGGGTGGGATTGTGGAGCTGAGGAGTAGCTGGTGTCTTGCGTTGGGCACTTGCAGGCTCCCATCGGCTCGTGCTGCCTGTTGTGAACTGGAGGGAAGGGGCAGCTTGTTCACCACTGAAACCAAAGTGTTTTGCTTCACAGTAAAAAATAAACTGAGAAAGGCCCCGCAGGTTCCACCCTGCCCCCACATGGAGCGCAGACAGGACTTGGCTGTAGCCCGTCGAAAGGGGGTTTCTTTTTTGAGGCTGCCGGACACAGGCAGACCCTGTGGTTCCTTTTGGCCAACCACAGTCTGCGCTACCTAGTTTTTCCATGCAGGAGCTCCCTGAATCTTGGCCTGCACTTTGCAGTCGTGGAAAGGACTGCTGATTACAATCCGCCCCTGGCCCGGCAGCCTCTTAGCAGCTGGGTGGGGAGATCTGCCTCTTTCCCTTCTGAGTACCAGGTCGCTGGTTTGTGCAGGATTTCCTGAGTTCCTGTCCCTCTGAGAGCCTGCCTGGTTACTGGTTACCCTGCCCTCTGGAAATCCAGCAGGGCCTCTCTGTGCTGCCTCCAATCTGGCCCCACGCCCCAGCCTGAGTGTATTAGCAGAGCCACCTCATGCCAGAGGAGGTGGCTTGGCGAGCACAGTGCATGGGAGGAGTGGGGGCTGGCAGCACCACTCGGCAACAGGGTAAGCCGCAGTGCGACCTAGTTTAGATCTTCCAAAGTACAGAGCGGATGTGCCTGGGCTTGGCAGGGGATGGAATGGCGTTGGGGAAAGGAGGGGCTCGCCTGCTTCCGCAGAGGAGGAAGGGACCCGAAGCAAAGCTGGGAGCACGACCAGCCAGCCAACAGATGTCGGAAGTTTGATAGCAGGCTGCGTAGCGCTGGCTTCAAGCAACAGCCCAGCATCTCTCTCTGTTCCCGGCCTGCGCTGCTGGGCTCTGAGAAGGACCAGAGGAGGGTTTGGGTTCAGAGCGCCCCGCAGCTCAGGGGGTTAGGCTCATCTCTGGCTCATTTATACCGTAACCTTGCCAGCATCACAACAAGGGGGAGAGATTCAAGGCGCCCAGCTCCCAGAAGGTGTTAGCAATATTGGGGCAGTTAAGTGGCGATCTCCTATTCTAGAGCTGGGGACGCATGGTGGCTCCCCAGGAGTTAGGCGAGCCACCCAAGGTTGTGCAATGAGTTGATGGCACAGCTGGGATTAGAACCCCGGGGCTTCCAGGCATCCGCTGATTATGTTCAAGCCAGCAGGAGAGATGAGCTGCTGGCTTTAGTGTCACATTGTTTCCCTGGGTTGGCCCCACCAGGAGCAATGAGCTGCTTGTGAAAGAGAGAATTAGGGAAATCCAGGGACTGGACATCCCGCCCCTGGTGAAGTCAGTGGGAGTTTTTCCATTGTCCTCAGTGAGGGCAGGACTTCACCCCCAGCTCTTTCGTGATTGTTGTAAAGGGCTCTGGCCAGGACTTTCAATGTCCAAGGGGTTTGGTACCTGACTCCCTTAGGCTCCTTTGCAAACACCAGCTGCTGGCTTCAGCCCCTGTCCTGTTGATACAGCACCTGGTCCCTGACTGCGCCTCCCCGGTGCTGCCACAATACACAGTATAAATCATCATTTCTGTGCTCCGTGGGTGCGCACGGACTGCGGGAATAAATCCCTCTTCCACAGCCCTCGTCTCTTACCATACCATGGCCGTCTTGTTCTTTTTCCTCTGGCTTTTCATCCTCTCTCCCTCCTCTTCCTGGCCAGATTTCCTTTCCGCTACCCCTCCTCTTTCTCTCCTACGCTCTGTGCCCCCCCACACACACACCTGGTATTGCTGTTTTGCTGAAAATCAATACGACTCTTAAGCGTTAAAAAGCACAGGAGAGAAGCGATGAGCTAAGGAGCCGCTGGAGGCGAGCGGGGTGTGGGGCCGGGCACTGGAGCCCGCCAGGGCTGAGCACTGTGCATTTGGAGGGGCTGTGCTTCAGGGGTCGGGAAAGGGGTGGCCTTAAACCCATGTTCTAGCAGTTTGATTGCGGGGGGACACGACACTGTGGATACCAGGTTGAGTTCTAATGCAGGCCCTGCCTCCTGCTCGTCCTGTGACGTTTCGGGGCCCGACGTGCTACATCCCAGTCAAGCTGGGCGCCCAGAATTAAAAATGTACCCTGTGCCCTCATCAACCAACGGGAGACAGTTGTTACCACCCCCTTTGCAAAGCGCTTTGAGATCTGCCCGTGAAAGGCAGCTGTTGAAGAGCCAAGAGTTGCTGCAAGAAGATCTAGGATGATGAGCAGTCGTGGGGGAGCTCCCAACCAGGGCGTCCTAGCTCGGTTTATGTACCCGTAAGGGTTTGGATTTTGCCTTGGGCCATATAACCTCTAGGTTGCCCTTCGCAGCCCTGCTTTCTGCAAGGAGGTTACGGTTTCGCTGGCCCATCATCTCTCTTATCTCCTTTGCTTTAGAGCAGACGGGAGCGTGGGCTACTCTTAGCCATTCAGCCGCTCGCTGGGCCAGAGGCCGCACTCTGGGGTCCTTGTGCTGATGAGGCCCCGTTGGCTCAGAGCTTCTGACCTATTTCCCCTCCCTCCCCGAAAGGCCTTCCCTAGCTGTTGCCCCTGGTTTCTCCATCCTGTTGCCATGGTGACTGGGCAAGTGAAAGTAGCTGTCTCTGATTTGATGTGGTGGGGCCTCCCCCTTAGGAAGTTTATGGCTGGGGATGTTGTTATGCCCTTAGAGAGACTTCCCTGCTTGTCATGCAATTATGGCTAGGAGGTTGATCTCCTCCTTGGGAAATGTCAATATTGATCAGTTTCCCTCCCCCCTCCCCATGGTCCAGAAAGGGGAAATTTTTCATTGTTAATCATCAGGATTTATAAAGAGGGATATTCCCCCCCCCCCCCCCCCCCCAAAATATCGATTGAGGGAAAATTCCAGAGAGAGACTGTCTCTCTGCTGGACCATGGGGCTGTGATTGAGTGTGAGAGCATGTGTAGGTGAAACCCAGATCTTTGCAAAGAACTCGTCCGTCCGTGATGCCTGATGCGGCATTAAAAAAACCAACACAATCTGTGGCCGTTGTGAACTATCCCGCTTACGAAATCCGCGTTTATTTTCGACTCTGGGAGCAGTGCCGTCTCTTGCGATGGTGCCGTGCGCCAGAGCTAACCATTAGTATTCAGGGTGTTCGGGGTTTTGGAATTCTGCCAGGGCAAACGTAAGTTGATTGCAGATCGAAAATCAGCCGAGGTCACTAGAAGAGCCTCTCTGTAGACCCGGAGACAGCACATCCTCTCACTGCCATTTGACCACTGCCTTAGCATTATTTGCATGACGGTAGCACCTTGAGCTGTGCAAACATAGTGAGAGACCGTCCTTGCGTCAGAGAGCATGTCCAAACCTAAACGTGGGAGACAAAAGGTGGGAAGGGAAACGGAGCAAATCAGTAGGTCACACATCCAGTCCGTAGCAAGCTGGGAATCGAATCCAGGTCTCCAGAGTCCTGAGCCTGTTCGTTATCCACTAGGCCACACTGCCTCCCCCATCCCACATGTACGGTCTTCCTCTCTCCAGCCAGCCTTCGCCTTCTGCCACGTTCCTGTTAGTCTAGTGGCCGACGGAGGAGCCCTCTGCTCTGCAGAGTATTTTGATGCATATAAAGCACCTGTGCCTGGATTATGGCGTTGCAGAACCTGGACTGTGTCGTCTTCTAATGAGTCTGTCGGGGGGAGCAGCCTGATGAGAAAGGAAAAGCGTTCTCATCTAGTGCTCGGGAAGGGCAGGCAGATAGAAGAGGAGGTGTGTCTGGCTGGCCCGAGATGGAGTTGTGACGTCCTCTCCCTGTCCGATCTGTCCTCTAACCACAGCGATATTTGTCCTGGCTGTCGCACCTGAGTTAAGCGTCGGGCTGTGACTCTAGGCAGTAGTTCCCCAGGACTGGGGTGGATCGTGCTGGTGCAGTGTCTCTGCACGAGGGGTTCACACTGATGTTACCATGCTTGTCTGGTTCCCCTTTGCAGATCCCTGCCTGCAGCTCCGTGCTCAGCCTCACGGTATCAGTGCTGGGATTGAGGGAAGGAGCTCGTGGATGGAACAGAGAGATCACCAACGTGACCAGGATAAAGCCACCGTCCCCACCTTACCTGTAGCCGGAGGAACGGGGGTGGGGGGAAGCGCTGGGTGTGGGGGAGGGCTCCTCCTGCATTCACTCCCGCCAGGAGCTTTCTGCTCTTCCACTTTCTCCCCTCCTGTTTATCCTTCCTAACCCCCTTTTCTCTCTCACTCACTCTGGCAGAGGAGCCTGGCCAGCTAAGGACATGTCTGACAGCATGCACTGGTCTCCAGCGGTTGGAGGAAGGCTTTGCCTGCTTGAGGGGGTGGCAGCCTTGGGCGGGGGAGAGCCGGGAAAGGATCAGATCATCCGCCTCGCTGTGCAATCACAATCATTTGCATTGTCTCCCCCTGGAAACCGCTGACTGTGGCTTTCCTGTCTCAGGCACTCACCACCCCAGAGGGGTGACCCATAACAATGCCGCTGAGGACCAGGCGACCCTGCAGAGGTTCCTGGCTCACATGGTTCCAAGAGGGGACGTTTTCTAGTGTCTCTAAAGAAAACGGGCAATTTGCGGGACCATTGAAACAGGCAGGACTCTTGCCAGGCGGGCCCCCCGCGGCGGTACCAGCACCCAGGAAGTGAATTCAGCAGAGGGCACTCTCAGGCTGCCCCATGGGAAATGCGGCTTGTCTCTTACCCTGATGCTGCAGTCGTAGAAAGAGGGGAGAGAGAAGAGGCTCCTCCTGTGGCTGTAGGGTGTGACGTGGGTGGAGCCGCAACACAAGGAAGGAAGGCAGGCCCAGTGGTATTTAGGCTCCTAACTCCCATTGGTTTCAGTGGAAGTGAGGTACCTCAATACCTCTGAAGATCTTCCATAGGAACGTTTGGCCAGCCCAACCATGGAGCCAGTGTGTGATGCTTCAGAGGGAGGCCACCATGATTGGACGGCACTGTGCACACAGGGAGGGGTGGGGAATTTCTTCCTGACCTCAGCCTCCTGAAGCATGAAATTTAATTACCTCGATCTTGCCATGCGTGACTTGAACATTATGGCCCATAAAATTATCCAGCCGCAACATTTGACTCCTTGACCCTCTGCAAATTGGCTTTCCCAGGC
The DNA here is from genome assembly GCF_013100865.1 of Trachemys scripta elegans. Lineage (NCBI taxonomy): Eukaryota > Metazoa > Chordata > Testudines > Emydidae > Trachemys > Trachemys scripta. The sequence goes on along the minus strand of NC_048304.1, from coordinate 122,970,384 downwards.
TGGGGGAAAAGGAGTTCCTCTTGCTTGTTCTGACTGTGTTTGCTCTTCCTTGCTCCCCGTTTATGGGTGGGACCGAGCAGCGTTTGCTGGGCCCTTTGTTGCCTCAGGTGCCCTGTTCTGAACCATTTTGCACATGGTGTCCATGGGGGGTAGGCAGTATCTAGATAGAGGGAGGGGGAGTTTCTCATAAGAACGGCCAGACCAAAGATCCATCCAGCCCAGTATACAGTGGCCCCAGAGGGAGTGAACCTAACAGGTAATGATCAAGTGATCTCTCTCCTGCCGTCCATCTCCACCCTCTGACAGACAGAGGCTAGGGGCACCATTCCTTACCCATCCTGGCTAATAGCCATTGATGGTCTTAATCTAGTTCTCACTGGTCACTAGATGCTCTGCCTGTGTGTTTGGCTTTGTAGGGGGTAGATTTCTGGGCAGGACTGGAGTGATGCACAGACCCCCGGCGTGCAATAATTCCCCACCCCCTTGGCGAATCCAGACCCTGTGTGGTGGGAAGGCTGCCCCTGGAGTTCATTAGAAAGTCTGATGAGCTCTCTGGCATGTTGCAGCGAGTGTGGGGAGCTGTGACCAATGACTATCCCCCTCGCTGTCAGCTGTGCTGGGGAGCAGAGCGTGATTGACTGGGTGCAGCGGGGCCTTTTGCTTTAGCGTTGTGGGTGGGTGGTTGGAAACAGCAGGGAGCAATGACTGGAAACGGGGCTGGCGGTGCGAACCCCGGAGGAAACCCAGGCACATGATTTAATATATGGAGATTTACCTATCTCATAGAACTGGAAGGGACCCTGAAAGGTCATTGAGTCCAGCCCCCTGCCTTCACTAGCAGGACCACATACTGATTTTGCCCCAGATCCCCCTAAGTGGCCCCCTCAAGGATTAAACTCACAACTCTGGGTTTAGCAGGCCAATGTTCAAACCACTGGGCTATCCCTCCCCCCCCTTCTATTTCATACCAAGCTGGGTTGGAGCCCGGTGCAGTGCAAGCCCCCCTCACCCCCAGTTCTGCAGGTGAACCTCAATCCAGACCTCATGGTGTCCTCTAATTCCCCCCCCCCCCGGAGCTCCCCCAAGGAGAATGGGGAGCGAGCCCGCAGTGTCTCCTGAGCAGGGGAGCTGGCACTGAGCAGCTGGAAGTACCGAGCGGTGGAAGGGATGTGAGAGAGAGACACGCTTACCTCTGCAGTGCTGCTGCGTGGGGGCTTTTTCGCAGGGTAGGGATGGAGGGCCACCTGGTTGACAAAATAAAGAAACCGGGAACATGATGCATCTTTCTCCTCCCAAACTAGCCAGTGGTAAGAAGGATCCTACGGGCATCCATGTCCCCCTCCCCTTCCCGCCCAGCCTGCAGGCAGTAATCTGATGGGATGGGGGAAAAGGGGACGTACCATTAGGGAATGAAGTCACTGCTGCTGCAACACAGATTCGGATTGCTCTGCCCAGAGCCGTGCGATGTTTCAGCAGCAGGCGATGACAGGAAACGGGCTCTCAGCCCTCTCCCACCCAACGTCCTCCCATGGGGCTCCTTCCATGAGTCCCAGTGGGGAGCATCAAAATTACACTCAGTGGTACCCAGGCCCCAGTGCGGACAGGTGCAAATGAGGGCGGAGCTTGACTGCAGGTGTTGTCCAAGTAGCATCTCACGACATCCGTTACGGCCATGGGGTTTTTTGGGGCCAAGAGCTGACCTTGATCCATGTCCCGCTATGGTTGTGAGTCCTGACTCCAAGGAAGGACTGGAAGCGGACCGAAATATACGAGCAATAGCATATTGTTGCATCTTACTGGGGAGGGAGGAGCGTGGCTGGACTCCTGGGTTCTCTTCCTCGCTTGCTGTGTGAATTTTAAACAAGTCACTTCCGCCCTCCGTGCGTTAGTTTCCCACGTGTAGAAGGGGGCTCCAGCTCACAGGGATGTTGTGAGGTTTGATTAAATGTTTGTCCGGTGCTTTGAGATCCTCCGATGAGGCGCTAAAGTCAACCGAAAGTGGTTATTTGGGAAGGTGACAGGTGCTGCCCCAAGGAGGCATTTGGTCACGACTTCACCACCCAACATGTTGGTTTCAAACACATGGGAGCGAACTGTGGAATTTCAGTGCCCATATATCTATTTTTTTTTAATTGTGGCAGATCTGCAGGAGGGCTCTGTGCATAGCCCCCAAACATAGAAGTCAATAAACGCGGCAACCATTTGGGGAATCATGTTCAAATTCCACTTAGAAGTACTTTTGCGATTACATAACTTATTCTGTTCAAGGATCTTAAACCAAATGGCTCCTCTGTGTGTCATGGGCCCTATAGAGCTTGGTGCTAGGGAAGATTTTCCTTTAGTTCAAGTGGGCAAGGCCTGTCGTTTTGGAGCAGGAGGATCTGAGTTCTGTCCCTGCTGGGAGTGTGAAGTTCAATGTGGCCCTGCTGTATTCAGCCCAGTCACCTCCGTGAAGCGTTTCCAGGATTTGTTACAAGGCTGTCCACAGAAATACGAGGCACCTTTGTCAAATCATTAAACTTGCAAGCAACAAAAGCCAGAATGCAACTGAATAGATTGCAAGGCCAGACGGTAACCATTGTGATTGTGGAGTCTGAATTCCTGTATATCACAGGCCACAGGGCTTCACTAAAACGACACCTGATTTCCTTATAAAAGGCTGGACCTGACAGGAAGAACAGATCGGTGCAAGCAGTGTGGTTTTGATGCATCCGTAATGGTTTGCAAACCAAGACGGGCCTCTTTGAAATCTAACTGCAAGAGTGATCTTGAGGTGTAGCTGAGCCGGGGTGGGTCATTTCTCAAGACCAGTTTTGCATTGTCTCCCTCCTAAGGCGACATTCAGCCCTTGCGGGCGTTGTGCATATTTTCCCCTTCTCCTGGTAGCGTTGGTGGAACTTGGCCCGAGATTTGGATCCACCCAAAAGTAGCATGAGCTGGCCAGACCTGAAAATAGATGATATGTGTGTTTAGCTAGCTGGGGGGGAGGAGAGGCGTTCCGCTCGCCTAAGACCTCCTCTGTTGACTGCTGGTTACTGTACATTTGTGTAAGATGAAACCCAGAAAACATTTCCTTCCTGTCTATGTAAATGGATCGGCCTACAGTCAGTCTCCTGGGGGTTGGAGAGATAATTAAAGGGCCAGCGCCTCTCTGTTTGCGTCAGTCGGAGGCACTCATCCGGAGCGGAGCGTGTTTCACCCCTTCAGAGGCTGGGGTTGTTTCAGGTGGGGTCCCAACGTTTGCCCAAGGAGTTAGCTGCTTCCTGCTCTGAGGCCGTGAAGTTCTGCGCACTGATTTCTCTGTGTTAAAGGCAACACGATGCTCCTTCTCCTACAGAGACATCGCACATCTCATCTGATGAACTAAGGGGGGGGTGGGCTTGCATAGGATTTGCATGAGAGGCATGAAGGGGTCTCGGGGTCACTGATCTCCTCCTCCGGCAGTATTGGAGCGATTCCCCAGCACCGTACTAAGAGAGGAGGCCCTGTCTTCTGTATCGGGACCCTAAATGCTCTTTGTCATTTAAAGTTTCTGCAGTAGGTGGGGTGTTCACCCCAGTGCCCTGGCCAAATTCCAGCCCTAGTGTTTACTTCCGCCCCCCCACCTCCCCGAAATTCCTTCTGTGGTTTCAAATGGGTCCGATGTTCGTCACTTCCTGTCTTAAATTGCACTCGTGCTGCGGCGTGCTGTTAAACACGCTCCACCCCAGAGATGGCTGCGTTTTAGTGGTGGCTGAGCCATCTCCATATAAAGTCTGTTGCTTGTTTACAGGCTGGAGCAAGGTAGCCCTCCCCCGGATGGGAAGGGGTCGCCATAGTTACGAACGCGTTTCTCGTAGGAAATTCACTTTTTTGTGGCGCGGGCTGAAAAGCAGGACGTTGGCAACCATGGAGGGAGGAGTCTGGTGTTGGATGCAGCCTGGGGGGGGTGTGTGTGTGTGTGTGATGTGTGATGTGTCTCTAGTTCATTGTGTTCTAAAATCCAGTGCTGGTGACTTAACCCCACTGCTATGCTGGGACGCCGGGGCAGCCAGGATCAGTTTTCCCACAGGACTCTAGTCTCATTGTGGAGCCCGGATACCGTTTTACCTCTGGCCGATTTAAGGTGTCTGGAGCCATTGCTCTGTTTGTGACCTCTTTGCTCTTGCTGCATCTTCCTCCTTCTGTGCCCCCCGCTCGTTCCCTCCACCCCCGCCCGTTCCCTCCGCTCTGTCTTTCTGGTTGTTGCAAACAATGTCCTTATTCACTCGGGTGCTCAGCGCTGTAATTTGGCTGCAAGGGGAGAGCCAGAGCGAGGAGAGAGAGAGATCAAAGCCCGACAGCACTTGCCCACTGTACAGTGAGAGAACTGCGCTAGCTAGCCAGTTGTGCTTAAAGGGACAGTGTCAGGTGGTGTAGATTTAAAAAAAAAAAAAAAAAGTTTTGGGTATTTAAAACAAATATTGTAATACACTCTGATCAGAATATAAATTTTAATCGTGGTTCAGTGAAAGCGTGTTATTTATTGTTTGCATTATGGTTGCCTTGAGAGACCCCAATCTGCGATCGAGGCCTCCCTTGTGCAAGGCGCTGTACACAGATAACAAAAGGATGGTCCTCGTAAGTTACAAGAGGAGAGAGAAAAAACCAACAGACAGGGTGAGGCACAAGAGGACGGCAAAGTGATTCTGTTCAGCGTGGCAAGCAGCGGTCACAGAACGTGAACTAGCTAGCCAAAGCTTTTGTGTGTGTGTGTGGGGCGGGGATTTCAAATTGCCTTGTGGCATTTGCAGCCCAGACTTCTGCCGCAGCATGAGAACTAGCAAGCAAAACTCACTAGAGCCAAAAAGAAATGGGGGCTCCTCTGATTGTGCACTGCCCCAAGCTCAATGAAGGAGCAAAAATGTCAACGAAGGGCAGAACCAGCGTGCAGCGAAATGTAAAGGTTTAAAATGCTGCTTTAGTGATCGCTGGGGTTTGTTAGTAAGGACTTAAACAAGCCTTCCTTGGAAACGGTCAGAACCCCCTTCTCACCGGTGGGCACCGGTCTGCGTCTGATGCGATGCAGAGATCCCAGCAAGAGGTGCCATGGGAGGACCTCAGCCAGACAAAGCTTTTTGGTTCTTGCCACCAGCTGAGCTGCTGGGGGAGGGGGCTTCACGGGGTGGATCGTGTGGCAGATTCACGTGCAACTTTGAAATTAGTCTGGGTAGGTGCAAAAGCACGAAAGGGCTCGCTGACAGGAGGCGGATCCCCTTTGTTTTCAAGGGGAAAGGCGTGCACGGGAAATCTCGCTTCTGTGATCCCGAGAGCAGGAAAAACAGCTTTCCAAGGACGGCCTGGGGTGGGACCCACTCCCATAGAACTCCATAGGAGCTTGGCCATTGACTTCCGTGAGAGCGGGATTTGAGCGCGTCATTTTCAGCTTCTGCCGTGGGTACAGCTCAGACACCGAACTACCCCAGGCTGGGCTGTCGCCTTGGGTTAGCGATGGCGGCTTCCAGGCAGGGCTGGGGGGTGCTGCCGGGGGTATCGATTATTATCTGCTAAGCGCTGACCAGGGCTCAGCACTGTTCAACGCTTGAAAGTAGGACAGTGGCAGGATCACTATCGAATGGATTGGGTAGAAACACGGCGTACAAGCGGCCAGCTGCAGAAAGTATGGCCTAGTGGTTAGGGCATTCGCCTAGACCATGGGAAACGCCGCTTCAGTTCCCTCCCGTACTACTATGGGCTTCCTCTGTGACCTTGGATGAGTGTCTCTGGCCCTCAGTTCCCATCTGTCCAATGCAGATAACAGCCCTGCCTTGCTCTCTTTACCTTGTTTGTTTGTTTCCCTTCTGTCTGGAAACTTAAAATATAGATATAATTTCTACAAAGTTTTAGTCCCTAGTACCAAAATCACCTCCCCCCAGGTCTGTGTATGTATTGTACCCAGAACCATGGGGCCCTGATCTGTGATTAAATGCTGCTGTAATACAAGCAATAATGGTGTGTGTGTGTGTGTGTGTGTGTGTGTGTGTGTGTGTGTGTGTGTGTGTGTGTGTGTGTG